>NC_092392.1:57910483-58187223 GCF_030028105.1 Mobula birostris
TCATTTAAAGATTCTGTTATATTGTTATTTAATGCTCATTATTTATTGCTATACATTTATATCTGTGACCCGGCTGGTGGCATAGTGGCATCAGTGCCGGACTTCGGGACGAAAGGTCCTGAGCTCAAATTACGAGCTGGTGACCTCTTTGGAAACTCACCCGGCAGAAGGCTGCTGTAACTTGCCTCGTATGCAGTTCCCCACTACGTCAGAGAGGCGTGGAGGGAAATCGTCCGCTAACCAGAGAAACTCCAGATGTGAGGTACCTTTGCTTTTTATTTATATCTGTATTTGCACAGTTTGTTTAGTTTATAGTTCACAATGTTTACAGCTACTGTGCTATGGATTTGCTAAGAATGCCCACAGAAAAAGAATTTCAAGGTTGTGTGTAGTGACATGAATATACTCTGATAATACATTTTTGAACTTTGAACTTTCATATTATGTAGTAGTTGTACAATTTTTTGGTGGGACCATATTTGAAGTACTGCATACAGTTTTGGTCACCCTGTTAAGGAAATATTCAATTAAACTGGAAAAAGTGCAGAAAAAATTTACAAGGATATTGCCACAAAAGGGCACAAGTTATAGGGAGACAGTAACTGGCTGGGTCTTCATTCCTTGGCACACAGGAGAATGAAGCATGAGAGGCAGTAGATAAGGTGGACAGTAACAGTCTTCTCCAGGGCAAAGGAGTCCAAAGCCAAGGAGCATAGATTTAGGGTGAGAAGGGAAAGAACTAAAAGGGACAAGAGGGTCAACTTTTTCCACACAGTGGAAGGTGAGTAGATCGAATGAGCTGCCTGAGGAAGAGGTGGAAGGCTGGATTTGAATCTATGTGAATCGACAGTACCTCTTCCTGGAGATGCTGCCTGGCCTGCTGCGTTCACCAGCAACTTTGATGTGTGTTGCTTGAATCTATGTGTACTAGTTTCTGGGACACAAAGACTAATGTCTACAGTCAAACTCAGGAGAAAAATCTCAGTGATGAAAGAAATATCTGTGACCATGTCTAGTCAACATGTTTGTCAAGTTTTGATTTTCAAGTTTATTGTCCTGGGTATGCTGGGTATAAATGCCATAAAATCAGATTTTTGCAACTGCAGCACAGTAAATTACAAACATAACAACATAAGTTGCATCAAGCTAAAGTAACATAAATTATGCATGACAGAATATCAAAAGAAAACGAAGGAACATTAGTGCAAGTTGAAGGAAATATAATCCGATGTGGAATCGGGGCTTTTCATGTTGTTTCGAAAACGTGATGGCAGTGAAGGAGAAGCAGTTATTGAACCATGAGGCACGAGTCTTCTGGCTCCTGTAGCTCCTGCTGAGGGAAGCAATGAGAAGGTCCTGATGGTGGCAATGAGAAGATCCTGAGGGAAGCAATGAGAAGGTCCTGATGGTGGCAATGAGAAGGTCCTGAGGGAAGCAATGAGAAGGTCTTGATGGTGGAAATGAGTAGGTCCTGATGGTGGCAATGAGTAGGTCCTGATGGTGGAAATGAGGAGAGTCCTGATGGTGGCAATGAGAAGGTCCTGATGGTGGCAATGAGAAGGTCCTGAGGGAAGCAATGAGAAGGTCCTGATGGTGGAAATGAGGAGAGTCCTGATGGTGGAAATGAGAAGGTCCTGATGGTGGAAATGAGGAGAGTCCTGAGGGAAGCAATGAGTAGGTCCTGATGGTGGCAATGAGAAGGTCCTGATGGTGGAAATGAGGAGAGTCCTGATGGTGGAAATGAGAAGGTCCTGATGGTGGAAATGAGGAGAGTCCTGATGGTGGCAATGAGTAGGTCCTGATGGTGGCAATGAGAAGGTCCTGAGGGAAGCAAGGAGAAGATCCTGATGGTGGAAATGAGAAGAGTCCTGATGGTGGCAATGAGTAGGTCCTGATGGTGGGGATCTTAAATGATGGATATTACCTTCAAGAGTCATTGCCTCCTGTAGATGCCCTCGTTGGTGGGGAGAGTTATACACTTAATGGAACTGGCTGAGACCACCTCTTGTGGTCCTATACATTAGAGTTCCTAAACCAATATATGATGCAACCGGTCAGAATGCTTCCAACTGTACATCTGTAGAGGTTTGTCAGGGTCTTTGGTGATAGGCCAAATCAGTTTAAACTTCTATGGAAGTAGAGATGCTGGTCCGCCATCTTCATGGTTGCATCTGTGTTTTGGGCCTTGGGGAGATCCTCTGCATTGTTGACACTCAGAGATGTGGAGCTTGTCATCCTATCCACCATAAACCCTTCAATGAGGACAGGTGCATGTTTGCATGACTTCGCCCTCCTAAAGTCCACAATCACTTCCTTAAATGTTCAGTTCAAGGTTGTTGTTTCGGGACCTATTGACCTTTCTCATTCCGGTACACCTCCTTATCACCAAGCGTGATTCTGCCAACACCACCAATATCATCAGCAAATTTGTAGATGTCTTTGGAGCTCTGCTTAGCCACAGAATAATAGACATAGAGAACATAGAGCATACAGCCCAGAGGTGCATTGATGGTCAGTGACGAGGAGATGATTGTCATATGCACGTGTATATACAAATAGAATGAAAAACTTGATTGCAGCAGCATTAGAGACACAATATTCATAAGAAAAACATAAATTATATAAGCAAGAGCACAATTTGAATAGAAAGTCAAAATCTATTGCAGTGCAAGGTGATCAAGCTCTCTTCTAAGGAGATACAGGATCTTGAAGATGCACAGTGTTTTAGGAACAGCTTCTTCCATTCTGCCAACAGATTTCTGAATGGACCATGACCTCATGAACACTACCTCAGTACATTTGCTCTCCTTTGCACTACTTACTTAATTTTAATATATTTCCTTATCATGATTTATAGTATATTTTACATATTGCACTGTAGTGCTGCTGCAACAACCCATTTCATGACATACGTCAGTACGGTAATAATAGGCCTGCTTCTGAGAGTGGTGCTGTATCAAGGAAGTGATTAGAGTTGTGCAGGTTGGTTCAAGAACTAAATGGGTGAAAGGAAGTAGCTCCTCTTCAAGCTGTTAGTGTGGGGCTTCAGGCTTCTTTACCAAGGACAATCTCTAAGCTTTATATTGCCTGAGCAGCTGGTGGACTGTTAATATGCTGTCAATATGTGGCATATGTGACTGGAGCAGTTCAGAAGCACCTTATCAAAGGCAATTAAGGATGGGCAGTTAAATGCTGGCTGAGCCTGAAAAGTCCACATCAGTTGAATAAGTATTGTAAAAAAAAAATTATTATAACCTAGAGCATAAAGTAACATAAAGTAAACTCATGACAGAATATGATTTTTTGCCTCTGTTGCATTCTGTATTTGGATTCTTTAATGTTGAAACCATCATGTGAGTAGTTATACAGCCAGGGTTACGCAAGGTTGTCATCAGTTCTTTAAAGAAAATGTAAAGTATTTAATAATTTGAGATGTAACCTGCACCATATCTATTGCCATAATCTTAAAGCTGTAATGCTCTGAGAGGTGTTTAGGAACTTTGAGTTTATATGGTAAAGTGAAATGGGTAATAATGGTATTTGCTGTTCAGATCCATGAGAGACATATAGAATTGACTGTTAAACCATATAAAGTCAAAATTACCCTTTTCTCACCTTTGATCATTTGCTTATATGCTGTTCTACTTAATTGGCACCAGGCTCTTTAGAGAAAAGCTATTTAATGTCTCTTTAAATTGTATTTAGATGGCCAAGCATTCCGTGCAGTTGTTCATCTAGGCGTGGCTCTTAATCTAAAGTAAGAAATCTAGATTGGCCTTTGCATCAGTATGTAATCACATTTGGTTTGATTTTATAGTTTTGCATTTGACTACAGTAGTAACTAGTGCCTGCAGTTGTTGGAAAGCTTTGGGAATGTCAAAAAGTAAGTCATTCGCTAGAATCCCTTGCTTATGTAGTCATTATATCAGAATTGAATCAGATTTACTATCACCAGCATGTGTCGTGAAACTTGTTATGTAGTCCTGTGGACCAGCTATTTCAGTAACCTGTGAACTTCATGATGCTGGGGTTGGGAGACCCAGCAGTGAACGTCAGGAAGAGTGAAATGCACTCTTATCTTATTTACGCTTCCCCTTATTATCTTAAACTTCAGTCAGATCACAGTAGCTTAAACTCCAAGGAGGATAGCCAGTTTTGATGATCCCTCCTGGCATTCTAATGCTTGCTGCACTCACTTTCAAACCAAATATCCTTCCTACGGTGTGATGCCATGGTACGCCAGAACTATAGTATTGTGCTCCATTCACTAGATAGAAGAACTACCTCTCAGTAAGAAATTGGAGTTAGCTTCTATTTCTGATATTCTTTGTGAACCCCAACCCTCTTCCCCATCACCCAAAGTCTCTGGGCATCTTCTGATTTGGCATTTCCTGCTTCTAGTTTTCCACTACTTAGGAAGCACTGTGTCTGTGACACTCTTAGGTTGAAAATGAATAATCTCATAATTACATGGGTTCAGATCCGTTGACCGCAATTTTTTCCCCACTTGCTCCGTCTGCTAAAACCCCTTTTGTAACTTTGTTTCCCCTCACAAATATTTACAGTTCTGTCTATTTTAGCATTATTAGTGAACTTGGTTATGTGGCCCCTTTTCCCACCACACCATTTATAAACGTGGTTACGATGCATCCTGCCAAGCAGTGAAAGACAGCTAATGGTGTTCCTTTCTCCACAGAGGCCATCTGAATTTCCGAGTACCTCCAACATTTTCGTTTAGTTACAGGCCTGTAAACTGTGTACTCGCCTTTAACCTTCCTTCTGTATGTTTGGTATGTTGCCTTCAATTTTCAAATCTAATATTTATTAATGATATAGGAGCCTATTGAGTCTATCTATGTTGGCTCTCTGAGCTACTCCATCAATTTCATTCTCCCACATTTTCTCCAGGTTATTCACTCTCACCTTCCCATGAACTTCCCCTGAATCACCAACCACCCTCCTACCCTGGGGGTAATTTACACTGATTTATTAGTGACCTACCAACCTGCATGACATTGCAACACACAGAGGAAACCCACATGGCCACAGAACAACGTAAAAACTCCACAATGACGACATAGAGGTCAGGATTCAACCAGGTTGCTGGAGCTGTCAGGCTCCACCACAGTGACACCCATCCTATTCTTTTATCTTCATTTTTATTTAACGTTGCCTGCTGGAAGTCCTGGATATCATTTGCTGCCTACTTCAATCACCTATTCAAAATATTGTGTCAGGTTAGGCAGCTTGATCTGCAAAACCTAGGCCAACCATTCTGTGCAACAAGAACTTTACAAAGTATTCTGTCACTTTAGTTGCAGAATCCCGTTGTGAGGCAGACTGAAAATCAGGTTGAGTGGTGCCACAGCAACAACCTCTTACCTGACATCAGCAAAATCAAAGAGCTAATTAGCAACTACAGAAGGAAGAAACTAGGGGTCCATAAGCCAATCGTCAAGTGAGGAACTGAGGTCGAGAGGATCAGTAGCTTTAAATTCCTTGGCATCAACATATCCGAGGATCTATCCTGGGACCAGTGCACAAGTCTCATCACAAAGAGTGCACAAGAATGCCTCTACTTTGCGTAGGTTTGTCATGTCACCAAAACCTTTGACAAACTTCTGCAGTTGCATAGTGGAGCATATCCGACCTGGTTGCATCACAACCTAGTATAGAAGCACCAATGCTCTGGACAGAAAAGTGGTGGATACAGTCTAGTCCATCACAGGCAAAGTATCCCCTCAGCCCCCATCAGTGAGCACATTTACAAGGACCATTCCCATCAAGGACTCCCACCATCCAGATCATGCTCACTACTATCATTCTCACTACTACCATTGGACAGGAGGTACAGAAGCCTTGGGTCCCAGACCACTAGGTTCAGGAACAGTTATTACCCTTGCAACCATTAGACTCCTGAACCGAAATGGTTAACTTCACTCACCAGAGCTCTGAACTGATTCTGTGATCTGCAGTCTCACTTTCAAGGGCTCTTCACAGCTCATGTTCTCAGTATGATTTTTATTGGTGCAGTTTGTCTTTTGCACACTGGTTTTGGTCAGCTTTTGTTTATGTATAGTTTTTTGTAAAAATCTGTTGTATTTCTTTATTTTCCTGTAAATGCCTGCAAGAAATTGAACCTCAAGAGAGAATATGGTAACATATAGCACTAACCTCAATGCCGTAATGGTCTAACGGGCAGACAACCAGGCCAACTGTAAATACGAGATTCTGCAGATTCTCCAGAGTAACACACTCAAAATGCCGGAGGAACTCAGCAGGTCAGGCAGCATCCCGATGAAGGGTCTTAGCCCAAAACATTGACTGTTTATTCCTCTCCATTGACGCTGCCTGACCTGCTGAGTTCCTCCAGCATTTCGTGCAACCAGACAAACTACCCAGTGGGTGCCTGGGGTGGTGGTAGTGGCAGTTACATTGGGGAATGTTTAAGAAATGTTTAGCTAGGCACATGAATGAGGGAAATGGAAGGAAATGGACAGTGTGTAGCAGAAGGGTTTAGTTTAGTTGGCAATTTGAGTACTAATTTAATTGGTTTGACTCAATTTTCCAGGCTGAAGGGCCTGTTTCTGTACTTTACTGTTCAATGCAAAGAAATATTTAGTACTGCACTAAACCAATATGCACTTGTAAAAGACTAAAGCTTAATTATCTATTGATGAGCAAATGAAGCTTTTAACAAAAAAGGAATGCAAACATCAATCTAGTCTTTCTGACCTCGGAATATCTCAAAGCACTTCACTGTCAATCAAAAAGTAGTCGCTATTTCACTGTAAGAATCATGGCGGTCAATTTACATCCAGCAAGTTTCAACTGTGTAATGATGCCATAAGGTCTGTTTGTGATTCAAAGTATATTTTATTATCAAAGTACATACATCACCATATACAGCCCTGAGATTCATTTTTATGGGCATACTCAACAAATCTATAGAATAATAACTCAAATAGAATCAATGAGAGACCACCCAACTAGGGCGTTCAACCAAAGTGCAGGTGACAACAAACTGCAAGTACAAAAAGAAGAAACAATAATAATGAATAAACTATAAATATTGAGAACATGAGATGAAGAGTCCTTGAAAGTGAGTCCATTGGTTGTGATTCCCCGGCTATTCTGCTGATATTTTACATTACCCATTACACCCCATCTGAAACTGCAGCTCTCTGTTGACACGCTACTGTTACATTGTTTGAGCTGCACACTGGGTTTTGCAGACGGACCTTAACCTTGCAACCTGAAGTTGATTCAGCAACTTCTCAGCCAAAGTGGTAAAAAGAGCTATTACTAAATTCAGCCATCTACCTCTACTTGCAGTGTACCAGCAGAGTGTGAAGGTAGCAGAAGCCAGGAATAAAATCTTGAATGAAAAACTCAGAAGGGAATAAATTCAATCCAGGGGATTAGAGAGATAAAAGATCAGATCAAGTCTATCATGAGCAAGACAATGAATAGTAAACACTTTCTCCTCTTACTAACAGTGAGTTAAAAATACTTCCTTTGACTATGGCAGAAATAATGTCGAACATAAAACACTGCAGCTCAGGAAGAGGCCACCTGGCCCACGATGTCTGTGCTGAACACAAAGCCAAATTAAACTAAATCTCTTCTTCTTACACTTAATCCAAATTTCTCTATTTTCTGCTTGGTCACACGTGTATCTAAAAACCCTCTTAATTGCCGCTATTGTACCTGCTTCCTACACTTGACAGCCCGTTTCACCCCCCCCCCAGCAATTCTTTGTACATTGAAGAAAGGCTTGTCCTGCAGCTCCACTCTAAACTTCCTGTCTCTCACCTTCAGTTTGCTGAGGGAAGTCAGCTTCTTGCTGTGATGTGGGGTGGGCTGTGTGCTGTGTAGTGGTATGAAAGTCTGCAGGTCTGCAGTGCATGGATTGGTTACTTTGATGATGCTGGGGCCTTGATAATCTGATATTCTTTCACAACCGCACTCCAAGGACTTGTGTGGAGTATGACAGAACTGCATAGAGACCGTTCGTAGACGATCGACATGATAATGGGGACGTGGGGGCGGGGGGGAGACAGTGAGAAACAGGAAGGGATCGTGGATGGGACATTCGGGACACAGGGACAGACAGGATACTGATGGGGTGTATGATGGCCCAAGGGTGTCTACAGGAAGTTCAGAAAATGAAAGGTGCTTTGAGAATTGTGGGAGAGGGGTTGAGGCATTGGAAAGGTTGAGAGTGAATTCTGATGTGATTGTGGGGAAGGAGACCGGATCTGACTGAGGGTGGAAGGAGGTGATGGGGGAAAAGTACTGAGGAAATGCTCAGGAGAAGCCAGGCAAGTAGTGGGGACCCTCCAGACCATAGCTGATGAGGAGGGTTTTTGAGGACAGGAGGGAAAGAGGTGGAGGTGATCACTACGGGTATGAAAGTTAAGGAACTTGCACTGACGGGGACCAATGTGTGATTCCTCCAGACTAGTGCCTTTTGTAAGCTCTAGAGCAGGCTTCAAGCCTCTGATAAGTCTTTGTGATTCCCGCCCTACCTTACTTCTGTCCTTCGTCCACCCAGATCTCTCCCTAATCTCATCCCGATCACTAGGTTAGTTTTCTTCCAGCCGCAATCATCTCTGTGGCTGTCTGCTCCTGAGCCTTGTGTTTTCCATAGATTTTAGGGCAGGATGATCGTGTAGTGGTTAGCATATCAGCACCAGTGACCCAAGTTCATTGCCCATCACTGTCTGTAAGGGGCTTGTATGTTCTCACAATGAGTTTCTTCAGGGTGTTCCAGTTACCTACCATATTGCAAAGACCTATGGTTAATTGGTCACAAGGGCGTAATTGGACGATATGGGCTTGTTCAGCCAAAGGGCCTGCTATCACGCCAAATCTCTAAATAAAGTGCCAGTCATTCATTGTCTGCCCATTGGTATTGCCACATTTGCTCAGTTAGATGTGTGCATGTACACAGCAGATGCACAGAGGACTAGGATTGAGCACGTGAATATGCATTGCTTATGCTTGGAGACCAGAATTTGTATTGCGCTTGACAAGGATCGAAACCTGTGCTGGCTTTGTGAGAGATTCAGCAGTAACAGTCGATCCTGCAAGGGCCCAGTGTATGCTTTGTCCGCTTAAATGAGGGACACAAAGTTCACAATAGAACTGCTCCCTTGCAGTTCCAGCAACTCTGGTTCGAACCTGACCCCTGGAGTTTGCCTGTTCCCTCTATGACTCTGCAAGGTTCCTCTGAATGCTCCAGTTTCTTCACATGTCACAAACTGGGGATGATTGATTTCAAAGGAACATTTAATGTCAGAGAAGTGTATACAATATACACACTGAAATGCTTTTTTCTTCGCAACCATCCACGAAAACAGAGGAGTGCCTCAAAGAATGAATGACAGTTAAATGTTAGAACCCCAAAGTCCTCCCCCCAGCTCCCCTCCCTCCCGCGTGTAAGCAGCAGCAAGCAACAATCCCACCACCCCCCCACTGGCAAAAAAAGCATCGGCACCCACCACAGAGCACTCAAGCGTGCAGCAAAGCAACAGCAAAGACACAGACTTGCCGTACTCCAAAGACTACTCGTTCACCCGGTATTCGACATACCACAGGCTCTCTCTCTCCCTAATAAGGGAGAAGGAGATGTCTCCATTTCACAACGAGAGCGGAGACATAACAAACAATTAGCTGGTTTACGATGTTAAAAGTCCGTCGCGTCGCTCATTCCAGGCTCTGTGCCCAAAGATCTCAGTTCTCCGGGCACATAGCTGTAGATCTTCCGACTCCCACGACACATCGATCTCTTGCCAGGACGCCGACCTCCGATTTCCCTCCCCCCCCACCCCCCGAGCCATGAAATCTCAGACCTCCGAAGGCAAGCAAAGCTCTTCGGCTGCACCCTTGGCACATTGAATAACGGCCAGTCGTGAAACCCCGAGAGCGGGTCCCATTCCCGCAAAGAACCAAAGTCAGCATGTAACTCCAGGTCAGGGTCTTCAAAAGAACCCTGAAAGGGAAAACTAGAGATATTAAAGATAGAAATAGATCTGTTTCTGAAGATGCAAGGGAAGGAGTCCCGTTAGGCACTATTGACTCTCATAGTTTTATTAGTGACTGTAAGATACCCCTGGTGTGTAGCTGAGCGGTAGAATCGGGGGGGGGGGGGGGGAGTTGATGAGAGTAAGAGAAAAATAAAATGGGGTAACATGCTCGATGGTTAGCAGTAACTGGGTGGGCCGAAGCATTTGTTTCCATGCTGTGTGACTCATTAGATAAAGGATAGTTACAGATTGAGTAGTAGTAGAGTAGTTAACCGAGTTAACCTGGAGCAGGCTTGTACATCAGGGGACTGGTTCAAAATCCTGTTATGGTAGTTGTTGAATCTAAATCTTGTTCTTAATCTGTAATTAAGAAAAAGACACAACTATTGCCCAGTAGTGATGAGGACAAAGCAACTGCTTTACCGATGACCTTCAGAGAGGAAATTTGGCATCCTTACTCATGTGACCTATTTGGTACCCCTCCTCACTCAATATTGTGGTTGACTATTAAATGGTCATCCAGGTCCCTGAATTGTACCACAGCCTTGAGGCTAAGACAGAGAAAGAGATCTCCAAACCCACCAGCAAGGCAGCACCACCATAAGGAGGTATCAAGCAGGGCCACCCCTGCGGACATTCAACATTGACCCCATGATTTCATAGTGTCAGGTCAATAATCTTCCAGTTTGCACTGACTCACTGTTACACCATCGTATTGCTACAGCCTTACTAAGTTTAGAATGGACACGCAGCTCAACTTTGATTATTCCTCAGCAGCATAAGAAATGTATCTGTAACTTATAAGTTACCATAATCTGTAACTTATTGTGGAAGAAGGGAGTTGGCATTCTAAGGGATTAACAGGGTAAATAAGACCAAAAGACATAGGGACAGAATTGGGCCATTTGGCCCATTGAGTCTGCTCCACCATTCCATCATGTTCCTCTCAATACCATTCTCCTACCTTCTCCCCCTAACCTTTGACCCCCATACTAAGCAAGAACCTATCAACTTCACTTTAAATATTCCTAATGACTTGGCCTCCACAGCCGTCTGTGGTAATGAATTTCACAGATTGATCCACCTTCTGGCTAAAGATATTCCTCCTCACCTCTGTTCAACAGGGACATCCTTGTATCTGAGGCTGTGCCCCCTGGGTCTAGACTCCCAGAAGGATGCTAAAGGAAGCATCCCCTCCATGTCTGCCTTATCTAGACCTTTGAATATTTGATAGGTTTCAATGAGATCCCCCACTCATTTTCCTAAACTCCAGTGAGTATGGGCCCAGAGGCAGAGATGCTTCCACTTGTGGGAGCATCTTGATCAAGAGGGTGTAGTTACAGGGTAACTAATACTGAGGCCTTTGAAGAGAGGGCATTGGAACTGTGGAGGATAGATCACTAGGAGCACTCAAAGAGCAGGTATGCAGATGTTTGAAGGACTGGGGAATTGAAGGGTATGTGGAACTGGGACTGAGGAGGAACTGAGAACTGGATCAGATCAGCCATATTGAATGGTGGGACAGGCTTGAGGGGCTGAGTAGCCCAATCCTACTTTCTTGTATTCTGGAATACAATCTTCTATCTTAAACTTAATGTGAGTAGGAATGAAGGATCTTGCCCTGAAATGTCAGATCTTTATTCTTCTCCATAGATGTTGCCAGACCTGTTGAGTTCCTCCAGTATTTTGTGTGTGTGTGTGTGTGTGTGTGTGTGTGTGGTACTCTGGATTTCCAGCATCTGCGGAAACCCTTGTGTCACAGGAGGAGGCTATTTGTCATATTGGGTCTACGTCGGCTGCCTGGGGAACAATCCCACTACTCCCATTTCCTGTCCCCTTGTTTCTCTGTATCCCTGTGACTCATCCATTCTCCTTCACACGCCCAACAATGTTGTAGGAAGCCAGCCAATGAAAGTGGGATATTCATTGAACCTCTTTAACTTTCCATGGCATGAGTACAGAAACCTTGCATTATATAATTAAATGTATAGGTCGATGTTTCAAGTGAATTATTTACATAGTTCCTTAAAAAGAGAACTTTTAGATCTGGGTGTCTGAGACTACTGAAGTAACTGAGTGTTTGGTACAGGTTCGTGCTGGCCTATTCTGACCATTGTATCCATTTTGAGATAACTTAACATACCTGTACGTAGTCAGGACCATAGTCAGCAGTTGTTACTATTTGAATCTTGGTTTATTTCAACAATGGGCTTTTTAGGAGCTCAGTTGCTGATAGTTTGTAGTCTCTAAGAATGGTCAGAGACTGGGTGGAATTACAAACTTTGGGACAGCAATTTTGGAAGATTACCATTGAAGAACATCTAAAATTATTGGTCAATGATGTGATATTTACCTGTGACGAACACTTAAAGAGTTAAAAATAGTCTTCAAACTGCCAAAGTAGCTTCAGCAGCTAGGACATTACAAACAAGTGTCCTAGATTTATATCAGTGATTATGATGGTGCAGACTAGACACACATTTCCATTGTTTGGTGTTGTCTTGGACAAGAACATTAACTTGATAAAAATTGAGAAACAGAAGAGAAATACAAGAACTATATAGAATTGTATTCCTTTAAAAGCAAAAATATAAAAATTAAATTATGATATAATCTTGTTTACTCAAAATGAAACTTTAGTTTCTGTGGTCAGCTTGTTCCTTTTAAAAGTCCTAATTTCATATTTATTGTAGAAATAAGAGCACAAATGTACTTATGGCCCCTTTCCCAATGACTTTGCTGAAGAATCTGGGGCTTGGATATCCCGGCTCTCGAGCCTAGTTTGCTTGCTCCAACCAACTCACAGTCACCACCTTCCAAAGAACATGGAGCCAAAGTCTCACACAAAGCAATGAAAAAACCTATAAAGTGTGTTGAAGAATGTTACTTTACAGTTAGCACGTACATACCCAGTGTTCACTTGGTCTTATCTCCTTAGATACTGCAAAGCAAACCATTAAACTTACATAATGTTGCATGCCTTAAAGCATATCTTTCTCTGAAACAGGTGCGGCTTCGCAAGTAATGAATCATGGAAGTCAGTGTGCCAAATCTGCCCTGTGGAACCTATCTGGAAACATGGGAACAAGGATGTGAGGTGATGAATTTAGGAGGTGATGAAAACCTTTTTCAAGAGAATAACGGTTTGAAAGACAATCAGGATGCCTGGAAGCACAACGCTGAGGTACAGACAAGTCCACCTCAGATGGAAAACCAGACTCAACTAGAAAGTCAATGTAATGGGAAAATGGCGAACTCTCAGACATTACCCATCTTTACGTATTCTTTCAGCCCAGATCAGGAGGTTTCCCAAAGCCCTTGCTTTCAGTTTGACAGGTTAGCTCCTGCCAGGGTCTCCTTGTCTCCATCTCTTCAGAAAATGAGACGAAAGATGTTGATACCTCAGCCGTTGCGGGAATTCTGGAAGGCAGAGAGTCCACTCAGTGACGCTGTGGACCCCACACTGTCTGATAACTTACAGAGCCCAAGTCCAGCTGGCCAGTCCACAAGCGCGCAAACGCCATCAGGCAAGGAGACGCTGGAACTGCCACAACAGCCCGAGGACTGTGTGCAAAGTGTCGAAGGCCCTTTGGCTGCAAGTCATCAAAAGACTGATTGGGTACCGAGCGCCCATCAGACTGAAACAAGCACTCCTCTGTGGGTACGGCGAAGAGGTGATTGCCAGCAGGTTATGCTGGACAATCTGAAGCAGGTAAAACCACACGTTCTTCCTTTTAATTCAATTGGTAAAGCTCAAACACATTCATCCTACATGTGCAACAAAACTCTCTTTGCTTTAGCACTTCTTGTATTTGGTCTTTCTCCATTATTTTCATGACTGCAGGTGAATGGCTTGAATGACTTGGTCACTTAGAAGCTAGTGATCCTTTGCTGGGATATGATTCCCTGGCTACAACAAATTTCAATGTGAACCCTGGCATTTTTTCTTGGTGGGCTTTCTGGACAAAGTAATCTTGCTCTTAACCTCTGGCTCACTTCCAAAAATCCAGGATCAGCTTGATGCAACGTAGATATTTACACGTGTTAGAATTCGCTGTGATGTTTTGCTCAGGGCCAGACATGCTACAAAAAACAATTATAAAGAATTAAAAAATTAAAAATGAAGAATTATATACTGTATAAACTTTGGGAAAAAAGCTAACAAGCTTAAAGGTTAAAGGATGGCCATGGAGTCAACTTTGCACGTATAAATAAATTCCAGCATATATTTACAATGTCGACAGGATTATTGACAGTGGCTTAAAGAGTCGACAGAGCAAGGCAGTGATGGGGGTGATAGATAGAGAGGGGTGGGGTGTAACTAGTATGATTAACAATCAGGTTAACTGTCTGGGGGTGGGGGAAGCCAGTTCAGAAACTTCCAATTAGGCTTGTTGGGGAATGAGCAGGGTGAAGTAACTGATTAGGATCTTCTGGGAGTAAGTGTTTAAACCGGTTGCATCTCCTCATTACTTGCTCACAGTTGGGATAAATTCATGGGATTTTCTCACAAAATTTTGTACCAGACTGATGTGACTCTATGGTCTCTCATGTCCATGTTGGTCGAAACAAAAGAATTCTGTTCCCAGCTCTCCAAGTGTCATCCACATATCTTTTTAAATATGGTAAGGGTCTTTGCCTCCAACATCTTTTCAAGCCGTTCCTTCTAATCTTCTGGTCCTGGTAAATTCTTTTATCATTCACTGAACAATGAGATATCCTGGCTCTTTTATTTTACAAAAGAGGGTTTGAGCACAACAGCATAGTTTCCTTGCTGAGATTAAATAGACCGATGGAAGACCACACCTGGAAAATTATATTACAATCTGGAATCCCAACCTAAAGATGGTGTGCTTGCAACAGAGGGAATGCAATGAAATTTCCCCGGATTGGTCAGGTGCATGGATTAAGGATTTGTAAGGTTATGGGTCAAATGCTGGAAAATGAGACTAGGTTGGATGGGCCGTGGTGGTTAGCATAGACCAGTTGAGCTGAGGGGCTGTGTAACTCTCTGACTCCATTGATTCCTGAAATGGAGAGATTGGTCTGTGAGAAGAGATTTGACCTGTACTCCCTGGAGTGTAGAAGAATAAGCGATGGTTTTATTGAAATGTACAAAATGTTTACGGGCAGTTGCAGGAAAGGTGCAACTTCCTGGCTACCCTTCCTGGCTATTTAAAATCTTCAATACCGAAAATGCATTAAGCAACTGAATGAGAAAATCTAAAAGCAATGATTTTACTCAGATAACAATTAAGTATGTTTAAATGAGATCATTTAATTAGGTGCCACAGTAGCGTAGTAGTTAGCGCAGCACTGTTACAGCTCAGGGCATTTTGGAGTTCAATTCTGGCGCTGCCTGTAAGGAACACACATCAAAGTTGCTGGTGAACGCAGCAGGCCAGGCAGCATCTGTAGGAAGAGGTGCAGTCGACGTTTCAGGCCGAGACCCTTCGTCAGGATTAACTGAAGGAAGAGTGAGTAAGGGATTTGAAAGTTGGAGGGGGAGGGGGAGATCCAAAATGATAGGAGAAGACAGGAGGGGGAGGGATGGAGCCAAGAGCTGGACAGGTGATTGGCAAAAGGGGATACGAGAGGATCATGGGACAGGAGGTCCGGGAAGAAAGACAGGGGGTGGGGGGACCCAGAGGATGGGCAAGAGGTATATTCAGAGGGACAGAGGGAGAAAAAGGAGAGTGAGAGAAAGAATGTGTGCATAAAAATAAGTAACAGATGGGGTACGAGGGGGAGGTGGGGCCTTAGCGGAAGTTAGAGAAGTCGATGTTCATGCCATCAGGTTGGAGGCTACCCAGACGGAATATAAGGTGTTGTTCCTCCAACCTGAGTGTGGCTTCATCTTTACAGTAGAGGAGGCCATGGATAGACATGTCAGAATGGGAATGGGATGTGGAATTAAAATGTGTGGCCACTGGGAGATCCTGCTTTCTCTGGCAGACAGAGCGTAGATGTTCAGCAAAGCGGTCTCCCAGTCTGCATCGGGTCTCGCCAATATATAAAAGGCCACATCGGGAGCAATATATAAAAGGCCACATCTGGAGCATCCCATTCCCATTCTGACATGTCTATCCACGGCCTCCTCTACTGTAAAGATGAAGCCACACTCAGGTTGGAGGAACAACACCTTATATTCCGTCTGGGTAGCCTCCAACTTGATGGCATGAACATTGACTTCTTTAACTTCCGCTAAGGCCCCACCTCCCCCTCGTACCCCATCTGTTACTCATTTTTATGCACACATTCTTTCTCTCACTCTCCTTTTTCTCCTCTGTCCCTCTGAATATACCTCTTGCCTATCCTCTGGGCCCCCCCCCCCCTTGTCTTTCTTCCCGGATCTCCTGTCCCATGATCCTCTCATATCTCTTTTGCCAATCACCTGTCCAGCTCTTGGCTCTATCCCTCCCCCTCCTGTCTTCTCCTATCATTTTGGATCTCCCCCTCCCCCTCCAACTTTCAAATCCCTTACTCACTCTTCCTTCAGTTAGTTCTGACGAAGGGTCTCGGCCTGAAACGTCGACTGCACCTCTTCCTACAGATGCTGCCTGGCCTGCTGCATTCACCAGCAACTTTGATGTGTGTTGCTTGAATTTCCAGCATCTGCAGAATTCCTGTTGTTTGCTGCCTATAAGGAGTTTGCACGTTCTCCCTGTGAACCACATGGGTTTCCTCCGGGTGCTCTGATTTCCTCCCACCATCCAAACACATACCAGTTAGTAGGTTAATTGGTCATTGCAAATTGTCCTGTGGTTAGGCTAGTGTTAAGTAGGTGGTTACTGAGCAGTGAGGCTTGTTGGGCCAGAGGGCCTGTTCCGTGCAGAACCTTTAAATAATAAGTAAATAAATGACTAAATAATTCAAAGCTGTATGTTTCCTGAAACCTCTTTCCCTCAGAGACGTTCCTGTCTGGGAATGAATGGAATTACTGAACCTCGAGGAGGTCTCGCTTGTCACAGGTTCAATGGACAAATTTCCCATTACCGGAAGTTTGCTGTCCACTGTTAGATATCAGGAATTGCATTATCGGAGCACCACCAAGGGTTGCTTGAGTGCCCCCTCCCCCGAGGAGTTGCAGTTGTTTGGCTGGTGCATCAGTGCTGGTGAGGGTTTTGTCTAGAAGCTGAGAACTGAGACAATAGTGGAAGGTTGCTGGACAGTTTCTCATTGCATGGGTTACTCGCTGAACCACCTACTCATAAGCTTGCAAATGGTGGCATTGCTTCTCAAGCTGAGCTATTTTCCATAGCGCTGTGTTTACAGACTGCAATATTACAATGCCTCTTCTCATCCTCGGCTTTCCCGTTCTCAGAAGCCTGGATGCTTTATCTTGGAGTTGGTGTTAGTTAGTAATCTGTTATTGTGTTTTGCTTTAACCTGGAAATGGGATCCTGATGTATGTTGGAGAGGACCTCCTGTAAAGTACTGTGAATAATGGAACTTTATCTCTGTATTAGGATAATGTTTAACAAGGTGTGTTAACTATAAATGAAACTATGCAGTGTCATTGTAGCTGGAGAAGCTTTGCATTGCCTACTCAATTACTCAACAAACTTCACTGAAGAGGTTATATCTTCTGAACGGTTTACAACAGAAGTGTGTTAATATCTCAAAGCAAACAGACTGGGGTATCTGAACAGATCACACTGACTCACAAACGCCTCTGCTGACGGAGCTACTTCAATCTGGAGAAGGAAACAGAGTTAATGGTTCAGATAAACGATCTGTTATCAGAATCCAAAAGTGTTAGTAAACAAGCAAATTTAAGTTGCAGGGAAGGAGAGAAAGGTAAATTGATGAAGATGCAAGTTTGAGGAACAGCATCTTATCTTCTAAATATTTTTCTCTCTCTTCAGATGCTGTTTGACCTGCTGAATGCTTTTGATTGTTAATTCAGGTTTCAGGAATCTGATTGTAAGACATGAGAGCAAAATTAGGTCTTTCATCCCATTGAGTCTGTAATGTGTTATTTCTTTTAGCTCTGTCCATATCCATCTGCTGGTGATATTCCAGTCCTACCAATCAGGAAGTTCACACAAATAATACGGAGAAAGTTCAACTCAATCCTCAAATTTGTAAAAGTACCTGAAGCTACCAGATCATTATAAAAGCCCACCTAGTCCTTTGGCCTTTTCTGGTCAGTTGACACATGGTTGATATAAAAGCATAGCACAAATTTAAGACCATTAGACATAGGAGCAGAATTAGGCATTCAGCCCATCAAGTCTGCTCCACCATTCCATCATGGCTGACTTATTATCCCTCTGAGCCTCATTTAACTGCTGTCTGACTGCTACCCAAATCACAAAGTTGTATGAAAGCAGTTATGGGTGGGTGATTATTTCCCGAGGCTTTCACATCTTCAGAACATTGCCATTGCACCCACACTAATGTCGCCTTGCCAGCACTTGTCAATGTGATTAATATGCTGGTTAATGTATTCATGGTAATGACAACCAAAGAATATGCAAGTGCTTGGAACCTTAACTGCTAAAGAAAATGCTGGCAACAGCAGATAGGGCAGCATTTGTGGAAAGAAAAACAGGATGAAGACCATCGGAAATGGGGAAGGGAGATTACGGGTTAGTTTGAGATTGGGAGAGGGTTGGGGAAGGAAGGATATGGCAAAGGAAATGTCTCTAATAGGATAAGGCCAAGATTGCTTTGAGGAAAATTTGTAGAGTTCATTGTGCGTGTGTATGAGAGAGGGAGAGAGAGAGAATGAGCATCTAGATAAAGGAACGTAAAAGCAATGAAAAGTGAACGGATAGAAGAAGGGAAGTAAAAGTTGTAGAATGTCAGGTGGCTGAGGAGAGAGGCAAACTGAGTCACATCACAGGAGGGCTGATGGGCCCTGATACAGACTGAGAAAGTGAGCCTCCTGTGTTATGTCATCAGCAACAATGAATATAGAATTGAGTCAGGTTTTATAAACAAACATAAACATTTATTAAACTCTGCTCAGCAATAGTGAAAAGTATTCAAACGACTAACTTAACCGGAAGTTAACTGCTATACGGCAACTCTGGAACAGTTCTTAAAGTGGTAAATTTAAACACAGTCTTAAAGTGGTAAATTCAAAAGTCCAAGTGATTTATACAGTCAGTAAGGAGAGACTCCTCTGAAACTGATTCCTTCGAATACTCGACGTTACTGCTGATACTAGCCAAGATGCTTTGTCCAAAGAATTCACAATGAAGGAAATAAAATGGCTTAAAGGAACTGACCTTTCCCTGGTGGGTGAACACTGCACAAATCTTCCTAATCTTGCAAGGATTATCTCAGATGCAGGCCACTATTCCTGAACGAAGATTCAATAAGGTCGAACCTTTATGAAACCGCCAAACGACACCAACTCTACTCAATTCTTCAGGTTCCCGTACTTTAGTAAGGTCTTCACTCTCCAATACTAGACTGTAAGGGTAAATCAAAGGAGCAACACACAAAAACTGGCAGGGATTGGCAAAACTGCTGGCACAACGATTTTACCTTACAATAGAAAGTGAAACTCCACCAAAATGAAACTGCGTCATGAGACGAATACGCAGCATAATGAAGTAACTGACAAACTAAACTGCGTGACAACAGGGGTTTCCCCTTTATATACCTGTAGGGAACATGTCATCACGTGACCTCACACTGGCGGGAAAATTACATCACCCCACCAACACAAGACCATTACATCATGCTCATAAGACAGTCACAAGATACCCACAAGGTATGTAACACCTCCCTCCAAAAAGGGAAAATTTTTGTCTTTTATGAGCAAACTTTTAACAACTAACTATTTACAAAATAAAATACAAATGTATAAAATCTACAACATACACAATATACACAGTATTATCATACAGCACCTTACAAACTAATATACAATAGGAGTGTTACAAATGTTAAAATACCACTCCATAAAAAAAATTACATTGTACATTCAACATCTAGATAGACAATCAGCAATCACATTATCTTCACCTTTAATATAAGTTATCAAAATATTATACTCCTGTAACATGAAACTCCAACTCAGTAACCTTCTATTTTTGTTTTTCATCTTATTCAAAAACACTAAGGGATTATGATTGGTGTAATAAACTATGAGTAGTTTCTGAGTTGTACCAACATACACATCAAAATGCTGTAAAGCATGAACAAGAGATAATAATTCGTTTTCTATGGTTGAATAATTTCTTTGATGCTCATTAAATTTCTTAGAAAAATAAGCTACTGGACAATCAACCTCATCACCCTCATCCCTTTGAAGTAACACTGCTCCTGCAGCCTCATCACTAGCATCTACAGCTAATGGAAATGGTCTTTCAAAGTCAGGTGACCTGAGCACAGGTTTATGACATAACATAGTTTTCAATTTAGTAAATGTTTCCTGACAAGGCTCTGTCCAAACAAACTTTGTACTTTTCTTCAAGAGGTTAGTTAATGGAAGGGCAATGTCAGCAAAATTCTTACAAAATTTACGGTAATTTCCTACCATTCCCAAAAATCTTCTGAGAGTCTTTTAACCAGTTGGAGTGGGTACCTCTAAAATTGCCTGAACTTTTGCCTGAACAGGAGCTAATTTACCTTGACTCACAACATAACCAAGGTAGGTCACAGTGGCATGACTAAATTCACTTTTAGCTAAGTTAATAGTTAAGTTAGCTTTTGAAAGTCTTTCAAATAGTTTCTCCACCGCAGTAATTAGTGCTTCCCAAGTATCATTTCCAGTAACTAAATCATCAATATAGGCATCTGTATCTTTTAACCCATGAATCACCGAATTAATCATCCGCTGGAAAGTACCTGGTGCATTCTTCATCCCAAAGGGAAGAACATTATATTCATATAACCCCGATAGGGTGACCAATACAGAAATCTCTCTACCTCTGTCCTTCAATGGAACACACCCATAACCTTTTAACGAATCAATCTTTGTAAGGAACTTTAATTTTCCAACTTTATCCACACAATCATCCACCCTAGGGATTGGATATGCATCAGTTTTTGTCACAGCACTCACCTTCCTGTAATCTGTACAAAACCTAATATTATCGTCTGGCTTAGGTACCATAACACACGGTGAACTCCAATTCGAATTAGAAGGTTTAATAATATTATTCTCTAACAGATACTTAATTTCTTGTTCAGCAAGTGCACATTTCTCCATGTTCATCCGATATGGATGTTGCTTTATGGATATGGCATCTCCAACATCTACATCATGTGAAGCTACTGTGGTTCTTTCAGGAATGTCTGGAAGTAAATCCCTATATTTAAAAATTAAATGCTTCATTTGCTGCCACTGCTTTGGCTGTAAATGAGCTAATTTCTCATCAATATTTTCCAGAATTGTTGAGTTTGGCAATCTGGTAGAAATAATGTTGGGTTTAAAATGAGTTTCAGATGAATCATCTGTTGAGTTCCCAGTGGGATCAGATTCATTATTATTGACCACAACACTCATAGTAGCAGATTGTTTCTCATAATATGGTTTTATCAAATTTATATGACACAGCTGTGTTGGTCTTCTTTGATCTGGTGTTTTTATCACATAATTCACATTATTAACTTTAGATATGATCTCATAAAGACCATGAAATTTAGCTTGTAAAGGGTTTGTTTGCACCGGGAAAAGAACCAACTCCTTATCTCTAGGCTTAAATGACCTCATTCTAGCTTCCTTATCATACCAAGTTTTCGTTTGCTCCTGAGCCAATTTTAAATTTACCCTACAAGCTTCATGTAATCTTTCTACAAAAAATCTACAAGTTTTATGTAATCTTTCTTTAAACTTTAAAACATAATCCAACTAATTAATATGTACCTCTTTATTAATCCACTATTCTTTTAACAAGGCCAAAGGTCCTCTAACTCTATGCTCAAACACAAGTTCAAAAGGACTAAAACCTAAGGATTCCTGTACTGCAAAAGAAGTAGATGCATGCCATCATTCCAGTCCTTTTCATTTTCCACACAATACGTCCTAATCATAGTTTTGAGGGTCAAATGGAATCTCTCCAAGGCTCCTTGCGATTCTGGATGGTATGCAGATGAGGTAATCTGTTTGGCTCCCAGTTTATAAACTATCTGCTGGAACAATCCAGACATAAAATTACTACCTTGATCAGATTGTACTTTCTTAGGCCAGGGGTCTCCAACGTTTTTTGCACCACGGATCGGTTTGATATTGACAATATTCTTGCGTACCAGCCGACCTGAAGGATGGGTGTTCAAGTAGGGTTAAACTCACCTCAACATGTCTTTTACATTTAGGGTTGCCAACTTTCTCACTCCCAAATAAGGGACAAAAATAGCAGTCAAATATGGGACACTTGTCCCCGAGAAAGACTACCATGACCATGAAGCCTTGCGTGGGCACCTGTGTGCACATGCATGATGTGCACATGCATGTATATGTCAATTTTTTTTCAACATATCAGTTTTAGCTTAATCTTCCCGACTATACTGTACATACGTTATTTCTACTTTATATAGGCTGTGTACTTATCATATCTGCTTATCTGCTTTTACTATATGTTAGTGTTATTTATTTTCAGTTTTATGTGTTATTTGGTATGATTTGTTAGGTTATTTTTTGGGTCTGGGAATGCTCAAAAATTTTCCCATATAAATTAACGGTAATTGCTTCTTTGCTTTACGCCATTTCGGCACGAAAGGTTTCATAGGAACGCTCTACCTTAGCGGGGGAAATACGGGACAAGGGCAGTCCCATATGGGACAAACCAATTTAGCCCAATATACGGATGTCCTGGCAAATACAGGACAGTTGGCAACCCTATGTTCAAGTTCAACAGTGCGTGACAGAGAATGAAGAAAGGTGCAGCTGACTCATATCGTTTCCTCGCGGCCCGGTAGCACATGCTTTGTGGCCTGGTACCGGTCCACAGCCCGGTGGTTGGGGACCGCTGCCTTAGGCAATCCAAAGTAAGTAAAAGATTTTATAAGAGCCTTTATTACAGTTTTAGCGGTTATATTCCTGAGTGGTATTGCCTCTGGAAACTGAGACGCTGTGCACACAATGGCCAGCAAACATTGATGGGCCTACACAATCTACAATAATTTTGGAAAACAGTTCACCAAGTGTGGGAATCGGTTGCAGTGGGGCCACTGGAGTAACTTGATTAGGTTTACCCACAATTTGACAAGAATGACAAGTTCGGCAAAATGTCACCACATCCTTTCTTAAACTAGGCCAACAAAAATGTTTAAAAATCTTGTTTGCAGTTTTCTTCACACCTTGATGGCCACCCAAGGGCATACGATGAGCCATAGTTAAAATCTCATTCCGATAAACTTTAGGAACTACTACCTGGTGAAAAACCTCCCATTCTTCACTTGCAGGAATTGTAGGTGATCTCCACTTCCTCATTAATTCTCCCTTCTCAAAATAATATCCTACTGGCACCTTCTCAATTTCACTATCTGGAAGAGCTTGTTCTTTTAACTTTACAATCTCAGGGTCTCTACTCTGCTCTGCTATCATCTTCCTCTGAGACAGAGACAAATCTTCATGGTCAGACTTATTACAAGAATCTTGATCAAACAATGAAGGTAGGAAAGTTTCTGACACATCCTCAAAATTCGAATCCCGAGTTGAGCAGTCATGGGTAACAGACCCGTCCTGCACATCAATCCTTTTGGCCATAGCTCGGGTTACAACACAGGAGGAATCCATGTTAGGATCCATCTTTGGTTCATCAGAAATGGGCTTTATTGTCAAAAGCACTTCAGGAAAAAGTTATTCATCTGCTAAGTCATCCCCTAACAAAAGAGAAACATCATTCACGGGTAAACTGGATTGTAGTCCTACTTTAACAATTCCTGTTACTAACCCTGACCTTAAATTTATTCTATGCAAATGTACAGGCATAAGGGCACTCCCAACACCTCGTTTACCTCACCAATGTCAGACTCATCACTAAACTTTAGAACACTGTCTAACTTAAGTGACTGAGAAGCTCTAGTATCTCTAAGGATATGTATTGGCACTGGAGTGGATCCCTCTTTCAAGAATACAAATCCTTTGGTTATAAAATGATGATATCCCCTCTTAACTTGGTCAGACTCTAACAAAGCTTCATTTGTATTTATCGAACCCTGTGGATTTACAGGTGTTTCAATATGTTGCACACAAGCATCTGGGACTGCCTCCTTCTCCTTCTTCTTCAAACTGAAAGAGTTAGCTGTTATGTGACCAGATTTCTTACAATAATTACAAATAGGACCAAAATATCTTTCCTTCACATGTCTCCCTTCATCCTTACCTTTCTCACTAACTTCTGATTTAATTTCTGGTTTACCTTGACTCTCTATGCTATTTTCCTTTGAAAAGTTCTACCCAGAGGAAATATACTCTTATGGATTAAAGCATACTCATCAGCTAATTTAGCAGACCCCTGCAATGTAGCAGTGTCCCTCTCATTTAAGTATGTCCTTACTTCAACAGGGACGCTCCTTTTAAATTTCTCCAATAAAATCAACTCTTTTAAGTTATTATACTCCCTATTCATATTTTTAGAGGAAACCCATCTCTCAAAATACACAGATTTCTCGTAGGTAAATTCCACATAAGTTTTTTCCACGGATTTCTTCAAATTTCTGAATCTTTCTCTACAAGCTTCCGGAACCAGTTCATATGCTTTCAGTATATGCTGCTTCACAATATCATAATCAAGTGCTTGCTCAGCAGTGAAAGCTGTATAAACTTGTTGTGCCTTACCTCTAATTACACTTTGTAACATCACTGGCCATTTATCTTTTGGCCACTTTGAAATTAGAGCAACAATTTCAAAATGTTGGAACTATTTCTCTACTTCAGCCTCATTAAATGGAGGAGCCAATATAACTTCCCGACTAGCAACAAACTGTTTACTACAACCAGAGGACTGATTCCCAGACTTTAATTTCTTCATCGCTAGCTCAAACTCCCTCTGTTTATTTGCTTCTCTAGCTGCGAATTCCTTCTGTTTATCTGCTTCTCTAGCTTCAAATTCCTTCTGTTTATTTTCAGCTTCTAACCGACTCTGTTCTAAATCAGCTTCTAATTGTTTTAACTTTATTTGTTCGATATAAACTCCACTTTAAAATGAAACTGTGTCATGAGACGAATACGCAGCATAACGAAGTAACTGACAAACTAAACTACATGACAACAGGGGTTTCCCCTTTATATACCTGTAGGAACATGTCATCACGTGACCTCACACTGGTGGGAAAATTACGTCATCCCACTATCACAAGACCATTACATCATGCTCACAAGATACTCAATTACATCATGGTCGTAAGACAATCTCAAGATACCCACGAGTTATGTAACACCTGATATGCAACAAACAATCTGCTGGGGGAGATCAGCAGGCCGAGCATCATCTGTGGGAGAAAAGCAACTGTCAGCATTTCAGGTCGAAACCCTGCATTAGGACTGAGAGTGGAAAGGGGGGAGATAGTCAATGTAAAGAGGAGAAGAGGGAGTGGTGAGACAGCAGTTTGAGGTGATTGGTAGACTGTGGAGGGGCAGGAGCTTACCTGAAACCCTGGCTGGAGTTGAACTGGGAGGCCGGAAGTGGAGTTGGAAGCTGGATTCCAGCATCTGCCCTGTCCTGTGTCTCCATTGTAGAGTTCTGTACTGAGGCTGGAAGGCTGCGACATGCCCGGATGGAAGGTGAGGTGCTGTGCCTCAAGCTGTCGTCACAGTTCTTGTGACAGGTCATCAGTCTGAAGCATTATTATAACAGTGCAGCAGCCACAGGCAGAGGTGAGAGGGGGAGCGGAAAGGAGAATCGAATTGGCAAAAAACAAGGAGCACAGTGTTATCTCAGCAGACTAATGTAGGTCATTTTATAAAGTGGTTTCTTCTGTCCTTGCCCCATCCAGGAGGAGAGAGGGTGAGAGCAGAGTTGTAGGAAAGAGACAAGAAATATTTCAGGACTGCTAAGTACAGTAGAAAGAGAGCTGAGCCTTCACTGAGAACTACATTAGTTTGTCAGAGGTAGGAGAGACCACAGTATAAACACTGAATCCAGTACTCTAGCGAAAGTGAATCTTTGCTTCACCTGCAAGGACTGCTTAAGTCCCTGGATGATGGGAAGAAGTAAAGCAACGAGTTTTCATCTTCTGCCTGTTGTTGCATAGGAGGATGCCTTGAGTAGAGAATTGGTTGCGAGAAAGGGAAGTAGACTAGATGTATGCACAAGGGAATGAGCCCATCAACATTCTGGAAGGGGATAGAGGGAAAAACATGGTGGAGGAATCTCATTGAGGTAGGTGAATGTTGCTAAGGATGATCTAATGAATACAGAGACTGACAGTGTGGAAAAACTGACTATTGGGACCTCTACTCTTGCGCTGTCTGGAAGAAAAAGGGTGTGGAACGCAGATAAGATGTTGACTGTGGTAGAAGGGAATCCATGGTTCAGTAAGAAGAAACACCTTTTCAGAGGTACCTCTGTGGAGAGTGTCACTGTCAGAGAAAATATGATGGAGGCAAGAAATTGGGGAATGGAACAGAGTCATGATAACTCTGCCATGGACGGTCTTAAGCCCACTGCAAAAAGAGGAGGGTTGGCATGGAGCTAGCAACCCCATCCCATGAAAAGCCCAGAACGACAGAAACACCATCAGAGGCTCTGAAGAACTCGTCCCTGGGAGAGGAAACATCTTCGCCTCGAAGATGAGGACCCCGGTGAGCCACTGCCGATGGCTAATGCCCCAGAGGGGTGATGGACTTAAGAAGAAAAAGAATAGAGCCATCAAAGGTGGCAGTATGGGGAGAATAGCTTTTTTTTTATGGTGAATATATGTAACCATTGTACTTGAAGGTTATGATCTCAACAGTAATGAAAAGTGCTGTTCTGCATTATAATGAGCTGAGTTCAATTTTCTGCCAAATTTGCCTTCACATTGAATTAGTCATTATACTCATCAATGAGGATTGGTTATAAGCAGAGCAAAGTCACTAGAAATTGGGTCCAACCGAGCAGTGGGGTTTTATAAATAGAGGTGGTGTATGCTTTTGGAAGCTTCATTTAAGCAGATTGGCATTAAATGATCAGAAATGGCTGAAGGCTCTCAACCCAAACATCGACTGTTCATTTCTCTCCATAGATGCTGCCTGACCTGCTGTGTTTCTCCAGCATTTTGTGCGTGTTGCTCCAGATTTCCTGCATCTGCAGAATCTCTTCCAGGCAAGATGGCACCAAGCTGTGATCTCCGTCGACTTAATTATTTTCTTTTGCACTCATAGGGATAGATTTGGGGATAGAGTGGAGAGTTTGGGATCAGGTTAGAGTTTAGGGACAGGGACATAGGGGAACTGGAGGTCAGGCTGGAGTCTAGACCTCCGGTCCTCATTGGAAGGCCAGTGATGTGGACGTGGGGTGTTGGGCTAGCAGTCCAGTGAGAATCAGGGCTGGTGATCCCTCTCCCCAGGTCAGTGAGTTGTTGGCAAGTCCCAGAACTGGAGTACCATGCAGGCGAGTGGCACAAGCATCGGTGAGCTACACGGGCATGTGAAATGGCGAGACTGAAGTTCGTGGCCCGGTGTTCGAGGTTCTGATTATTGGAGGGTCTGGAATTCAAAGCCTAGAAAGCGGGATCTTGGTCCAGGGTTCTCATTCATTGTTAGTGGCAAGTCCTGGGGCCAACACCAAAGGTGAAAGCCCAGAAGGGTGAGGCTGAAGAAGACCTAACTTGGAGGACTGTGTTGTTTGTGGAGGTGGATGGACAGGAGGGAATGGGACTTGTTTTGCTGTTACTGTTTTGTTGTGTGTTGTGTCCTGTGCTGTTCTGCCGAGCGCGTGGGCATGCTATGTTGGTGCCAGAATGTATCGCGACACTTACAGGCGGCCCTCAGCACATCGCTAGCTTGCGCCGGCTGTTCATGCAAACAACACATTTCACTGTAAGTTTGGACATGCGTGGTGATAATTAAATAAATCTGAATCTTGTGCCTCAGAAAGGTCGTCGGGTGGCTAATCCCTGTTCTTATTGAGTCTGTAGTACCCAAGAGGTTGCTGCTCCTCCAGATGAGTGTGTTTCTCAGTCACACGACGAATGAAGGAGGATTGCACTCTCAACAATGTGGCCTTTTAGATGAGACTGTGTCTGCACACAAAAAAATGTCTTAATAGACCAAGAAACAGAATAATACTCCCTTGTATACTGTCATTGTCCGACATCACCAAATCAAATTACTTTATCATGTTGGTGTTTGTAGGACTGTGATACACAGGGGCAGGTGCCTTCCATAATCAGAGTGTCATAAGGACGAGGCTGGGAACGGACCCAAGTGCAAGACACAGACACTGAAGGACTAGGGACAGGACTAGGGTACAAGGCGATGGCAAGGACATGGACAGGAAAACCAGGAACCTGGAACAGGACTGGGCAAGAGAGCTAGGAGCCCAGGCTTGGACTCCGGGCCTGAGACTGGACAAGGACCCAGAACCTGGGTCTTGCCTCTGGCTCGGACCCCAGAACTAGACAAGGACGAGGCTTGGCTGGCAGGCAAGACGAGGCTGGAGTCTTGGAGACTTGAGGCGAGGCTTGGCAGGAGGCTGGAGTCCTCAGGCTTGAGGCTAGAGGCTAGGCAGGCTCCTCCTGGGCAGGGCGCGGTTCACCTGGGCAGGGCGCGGTTCACCTGGGCAGGGTGCGGATCACCTGGGCAGGGCGTGGATCACCACCCGACAGAGGCAAGGGACAGGAAGGGACAGAACCAACCACAGGTAATGGCAAGACAGCCTGGCTTACCTGGGTGGAGGCAAAGGACAGGAAGGGAGCTAGGTACAGGGTGGCTCCAGGACAAGACTGCAGGCGAGACAAGGCAAGAGTTACCAGCAAGACAAGGCAAGGCTTCAGGCAATGCACGGCGAGACGAGAACTTCAGGTGAGGCGAGAGTTACCGGCAAGATAAGGCAGGCCTTCAGGCGAGGAAACAGAAGGCAGGGGAAGGGATACAAGGAGTAAGGACAAGAACAATCCAGCAGCCACGCCCTGGTCTCTGGAGGTATTTATGCAGCCAGCCCCAACGAGCATCAACTGCCTCAATTAGAGCTAAACAAGAACAGAAACAGGGTAAACAGGAAAACCTGGAGCAAGGGTCGATGCGGACCATGACAGTACCAGCCCCTCCCGCCCCCCCACGGGAGCCTCCTGGCAACCAAACAGGGTATCCAGACTATGGACGACCCGGGCGGGTGGGAGGGTATTTAACAGAAAGGAACTCCGGGTGGCAAGAGGAAAATGACAGTGTCTGTGTCGTTGGGTCCATGGTTGGCTGGATCGTTCTGTCATAAGGAGGTGGCTGGGAACGGACCCAAGTGCAAGACACAGACACTGAAGTACTAGGGACAGGACTAGGATACAGGGCGATGGCAAAGACATGGACAGGAAAACAGAAAATCTAGTCCCATTTCTCCACCTTTGGCCCATTACCCTTTAAACCTCCCCCATCCATGTACTTATCGAGAAGGCTTTTGAATATGGCTGACATGTCTGCCTCAACCACAATTTCTAGTAGTTCATTCCTAATAAACACTACCCTCCTGAGTCTTGAAGAAGGGCGTCAGCCCAAAATATGGACTGTTTATTCATTTCCATGGATGCTGCCTGACCTGCTGAGTTCCTCCAGCATTGCGTGTTGCTTTTGATCTCCAGCATATGCAGAACCTCTTGTGTTTAAGCACCACCCTCTGCATAGAGGCTGCCCTGATGTCCCTTTTCAATCTCATCTCTGATCTTAAATCTATGCTCTTTCTTTTAATTTAATTTTATTTTGTTTAGAGATACAGTACGATAACAGGCCCAACAAGCCTGCACCACCCAACTGCACCCATGTGACCAATTAACCTACTAGAATGTACAGACTCCTTACATACAATGGTAGGAATTGAACATAGTGCTGACTGCTGTGCTACCTTTTTACTTTCAGCACCCCTTTCCTGTGTCTTCAACTAGTCTATGCCTGTCATGATCTCGTATTCCTATACCAAGTCGCTCCCCCATCTCCAGGAAATACACTCCTGGTCCACGTAACTTCCAGGTCGTTGTTGTGACAGTACAGGGCAGCATAAAGACAACACTGATTGTTACACTCCCAGTGGCCATCCTGTTACCGAACTCAGGCAACATCGTCTTTTCAGGTCTGCCTATTTGACAGTAGCATTCAACAGGTCATCCAGCTGAACATGGGGTGGCTTTGTCCTTTGAGAACATTGTGTTGGAGCAGCTGACTTAGCCAAAATGCTGGCTGTACAAGAGACCCACATAGACACCACCAAACAGAAGGTGAGAGGTTACTGCTTCTGTGGTGAGGTCAATGTGGGTCTCTTGTACAACTAACATTCACTCATATCTGATAAATACTTTAAAGAATGTGGCAAGGCTTCGATAGTTACTGCTAATGCAAGTAAGACCTTGCCATGTTTCTATCAGATATGAGAATGGTAAAATGTGCCCCATGGATATTTGTGACAGACAGACTGCAAGGAAGGTTCACTAGGTAGATTTCTGTAGCGGGGGGAGTTGTCGGATGAGGAGAGATCAGCTAACTGTGGAATGAGACTGTGGAGGGTCAGTTTGTTTCTGCAGAGTGAAGGAGGCTGAGGAGTGAACTGTTAGAAGTGAGTAAGAGGCAGAGGTGGAGAAGATGATCAAATTTTCCTTGGTGGCAATATCCAAAATAAGAGGTCATAGGTTTTGGGGTGTGAGGAAGCAGTTTTAAAGGGGATCAGAGGGAAACGTTTTCGTGGTTGATAACTGGAATGTGCTGCCAGAGGGGACACAATGACTGTCATTATGAGGCATTTGGACAGCTACTTAAATTGGCGTGGCATAGAAGGATACAGACCCAATGATGGCAAATGGGATGAGTGTGGATGTCAGCATGAACATGGTGGGTCAAGGGGCTCATTTCTGTGCCAATCACATGATGATTTTATCTTCTCTGAAACTCAGAAGAATGAAATGTCATCTCACTGGAGCCTGCAAAATTCTAATGGGGATTTCCAAGTGAACAGAATTAATGGGGATTTCCAAGTGAACAGAATATTATAGGTTCCACATGCAGTACTGTACACTGATTTTTCCTCCTTCCTCAATATTCTGATCCGTGTTGCTGAATTCCTTAATTAAACTTTGACGAAGGTGTTTAGCCTGCTGCTTCAGAGAAAGCCGTTGTCGGATTGGGGACGACAATTAGTCGTGCATAGGAAAACACGGTTTCATAAGCTTACAGGTAATCTCTGCTACTCCTTTTGTATCACGGAAGTTATTTTGCAAGAATGAAAAGCCACAATTATTGATTACATGACTGAGCAGGTGCAGGACTGCAGGAAACTTCCACAAAATTAGCCACAATTGGATCAGAAACTCTTCCCATGTGCGTTGGCTTCAAAAAGAGGAAAATATAATGAGGCAACAAATGGTCAGGGATGAGAACTGACAGCGGTTAATTGGTGAGCTGCAGTGGAAATTCCCTTAATTGAGTCCCTGAGGTTACTAGTTCCCTTTGTGCCCTCTACCTGGGTCTCCAGAGAAGATATGAGGCACATCCTGTGGCTGGAACTATCAGCAGTTCCCTTTCTGCCTAATAATCCTAAATTTAATAGTTCTTTTTGCATCACGGATTATCTCTGAGACTCTCCCAGTATAATAAAGAGTAGTACTTCATTTCTTGCCGCTGAGATAATGTGGTTGCTTTAGCATTCATATTTTTGTATTCAGTATTAATAAGCTGATGTTTGTCGGAATACAACCAGGGAACATCAAAGTTTTACATGAGTTGTGACATGAAGTTTGAGAACTGGAACCATTGACTCAGGCTGATTAACAATATTAGGGATAATTGGTAAATATTACAACAGTTTATACATCTACTAATTCACAGAGAGGCCAAATACATTCTGGAGCTAGGTTATAGAAGGTACAGAGCCTGTAACAAGTATTCACCTCCCCACCCCCCGGAAGTTTTCATGTTTTATTGTTTTACAACATTGAATCACTGGATTTAATTGGGTTTCTTTTTTACACTGATCAACAGAATAAGACTCTTTCCTATCAAAGTAAAAACAGATCTCTACAAAGTGATCTACATTGATTAGAAATATGAAACACAAAATAATTGATTGCAGAAGTATGCACCCCCTTTAATATGACACACCAAATCATCACCGGTGCAGCCAATTGGTTTTAGAAGTCAGATACTTAGTTAAATGCAGACTGTGCTGTGTGCAGTCAAGGTGTTTCAATTGACTGTAGTAAAATTACACCTGTATTTGGAAGGTCCAACTGCTGGTGAGTCAGTATCCTGGCAAAAACTACACCATGAAGGCAAAAGAACACTCCAAGCAACTCCATGAAAAGGTTATTGAAAAGTGCAAATGGATACAAGAAAATATCCCTTGGAGTATAGTTAAGCCAATCATCAAGAAATGGAAAGAATCTGGCACACCTGTAAATCTGCCTAATGCAGACCATCCTCAAATACTGAGTGACCGTGCAAGAAAGGAACGAGCGAGGGAGGCCACCAAGATACCTGTGACAACTCTGGAGGAGTTACAAGCTTCAGTGGCTGAAATGGGAGAGACTGTGCATACAACAACTGTTGTCCGGGTGCTTCACCAGTTGTAAAACAATAAGCATGAAAACTTCCAAGGGGGGGTGAATACTTTCTATAGGCACTGTAGGCGAAACAAGGTGTATACATTTCTAGTTCAATCACATGCTTTCTGTAACTCTTTTGTGTATTTCTATTATAATTATTGTGGAAACTGCAATGCAAGCTTGTCACACTGTAATAGCATTCTCCCACAGGTAGTCATGTGTATTTCCTCAGCTGGCAGAACCAGTTTTCAAAAGACCAGCTTTAGTTTTATTTATTACATGTACATCAAAGCATACAATGAATTGTATTGGTTTCATAAAATCAAATCAGTGAGGATGGTGCTGAGCAACCTGCAAGTGTCGCCATGCTTCCATCACCAACACATCGCTAACATGGCCAGCTATGTTCTGTTATGTCTGAATTGGTTTCCTGTTCCTTTTAGAATTTATTTTAAAGTTCACTTCCTTGTTTTGAAAGCTACAATGGCCTGAGACTGGATTACATCACAGAATTACTTTTGTTTTGTAATCCTGCTCGAGCTCTCAGGTCTTCTTCTGCCTGTGCCTTAAATTTAACTAATATCCCTCAAAAGGGAATGGGCAGGTCAGCTTTGTTGAACTATGCTCCCAAACTGTACCTAACAATATAAGGGATGCAGACTCGCTGACATTTTTAAACACCAGCTCCAAAACTATTTATTTAAACTTGTTTTTAATTGACAGCTTTTTGTCTTTTATTTTCATGTTTGCACTTTATTCCATTGTAAAGCATCGACTGGATGAAAAGTGATTTATAATTGAATTATTATTCATATTATTTTTTCTCAGCTCACTTCTCAAATGCTAGGACCTTACGGACTATTCTAATTGTATTTCTGGAGATTTATGTAAACTTTGCTGTGTTACCCTAATTGTTTAATACTATTGTGTAGTGACTACCAGCTGTAGGTATTACTGTTGGAACAATGTAGACTCTATTCATGTTCTATAGTCCTTCAATTTCCTCTTTTAATTCAGCATATTTCTGGTGTTTTTCACTGATTGATTTCTGTATGTTATGTGTGTTTGGAATAGCTATATACCTATTAAGTAAGTTGTTCTTGCTTGTTTATCCTGTAATATTCTATCTGGACAGTTATTATGGATTGATCTATTTGCAATACTGTAATGGATCGGTTGTAATATAATTTGTGGGACTCTGACTCTAAAACTAGATCAGCCTTGTAGGTAGTTTTGGTAGGGTATGGTAACTTTATGAGTTTGTATTTTAAAGTAAGATTTAGGTGAGTGATGTTTGCCACTTGATTGTGCTTGGTTGAGTCAAACTGCTGCAGGACCCTGTAATGTACTGGGTTGTGTCCGGTTTCTCTTAGCCTTTTCTGCATCTACCATCTTGAATTTGTTGGTCTTTTATTATGCATTTTTGATCATTTTTTGTGTTAACCACCTGGTCCTGTATTGCCACAAGGACCGTCTGTTTCTGGGATGATGTCTCCAACTCTGAGCCAGGAGTCTGATGCTTCCTTGTCGACATCTAGACTTCCCAGATCATGGCTCCCAAGGACAGTCATGCTTTTCTGTTGGTTAAATTCTTCATCTGCGGTGATAATTTCTTCACTTGTCTGGGCTGTGCTTTCATTTAAGTTTCGTGGTGTGTACCTCTTATCAGAATTGCACCTGCTCACATAGAGTGCTGATTCCCAGTTTCATTGATGAATATATGTACTTACAAGTTTTATCTGACTGTTGTGTCAATTCTTTATGTTAGTTATTCCTCCTCCTTCTGTCCTAGGTAGTGTTAATCTAAGTGTACATGGTGTTTTCTAAAATTAGGTAGTTCAGTTCTTTTTTTTTTTGCAAATTTTCCAGATCTGATTTGGTCCAGAAATGATAATGATTATTATTATTAATAACTCACTAACCCTAACCATACATCTTTGAAATGTGGGACCCAGAGGAAATGGGGAGAAGGTACAAACTCCTTACAGACAGTGGCAGGAATTGAACCCCTGCCCTACAGCTGGCGTGCTGATCACAATGCCATCGTGCTGCCCACATACTCGCATAGCTTGTCTCCATTATGAATGTGGACACGTCGATTTGTAATCCAAAGACTGGATGGGAAATGTGGTCAGTACGGCTCATTGCGTCTCCCACTACTATCCCGTGTCTCCCATTGTATCTGTGATGGAAAAGGGGTGCTGTTCATTGTGGAAATAAGCAGCAAAAGGTGAAGGGAAATGCAGTAAATGTGGTCCATGCGGCTCACTGATCTCCCATATGATCACGCAATAAACCGGGCAATGTGCTGCCTTTCATGTTCCTATTTTCCTCCGTACCCCAGTTCCCCTGTCCTCATTGCTGCTCATCTCTCCTTAATCTTATTTTCCACATGTCTTTCTTTTCTTTCATTCATAGAGATGTGGAGCAATACAGCACCGACGCAGGCTTTTGGTCCAATCAGCTCATGTTGCCATTGCAGCTGGTCTCCACCTCCTACATTCCTGCGTGCTGAAAATCCCTTCCATGTACCCGTCCCAATGCTTCTTAAATGATACTGCTTCACCAACTTTTCATAGTTCCCTCAGTCTCTTCCCTCATTTCAGTTTCACCCAGAGAGACATGGTCAACTTCAACCACTATTAAAGAATTGAAAGTATGAAATAGAAGTGAGAACAGGTCTTTCAGACCATTATTTCTATTTCACTGGTCAATAAGATCATGGCTGCTTTCCTCAACGTCACTTCTCTGCACCAGAGGTATTGCCGTTGATCACCCTTAATACCTAAAAATCTCTTGATCTCTGTCTCCAATATATTCAGCAGCCAAGTCTCCACATGTGCTCAAAATAGTTCAAATGCACTTAATGTTATCGACACACTCAGCAAGACTTCAACTCTGCTCTGAGGTTTTGGGGTTGGGATCTGGGATTGATGAATGATCAGAAATTATTTTGTAAAAAGTGTCTGGTTTGCATCAGCACAGAGATGAGTTTGCATGGTCACTTCCAATCAAAATGAGTACAATCTCGTTTATAAAGTGCCATGTGAACAGTCAATGAAGATCCAGAAAAATGCAGGTGCTAATAAAAGCAAAAGTAAAATGCTAGAGACACTCAGCAGATCAGGCAGCATCCACAGGATCAGAAACAGTTAATGTTTTTTTTCTCTTTTTTTTAGTTATTAGGGGTTTTCTCTGTTTTAGTTAGTAAGGGTTCTTTTTTCTTCTTTCTTTCCTTTTTTCCATAAAAAAAAGCTTTAATGCTTTGTTTTTTGATTATTATTGATATGCTGTTCAGCCTGGTTGATCGTTTAACCTGTACTCTACATATGGATAGGTTATCTTGATGTATTTTTTTCTGTTGTTGATTTTCAATAATAATTAATATAAAGATTTAAAAAGAAAGAAACAGTTAATGTCTCAGGTCCAGGATCGTTACCAGAACTGAGAAAGATACAAGTTAGTCTAAGTAGCCCCAACGGTGAGAGAGGACAATGAGTGGGACTAAGATAACTTGATCAAGACAGCCCCTTATCTGTGCTTTATTTCACACTACTAAAGAAATTCCTATTGTTCCACCTATTACCCTCCTCACCTTCTCTCTTACCCAATCCAACCTGTTTATCGTTCTCTCAGACCGGACTGGCTTTCCACAGATGCTGCCTGACCGATTGAGTACACTATTTCCAGCATTTTCTGTTTTCATTTATGCAAACAATAAACCCAAAAATGCAGGAAACGAGCTCAACGTCTCCCTCCACATGTAAATCAGATCACATGTTCATTCAAATTGAGTGCTGCAGTCTCTCCCTCACAATCCTCGCTGGTGCAAACAATACATTCATTCCACTGTAGGTTTCAGTGCACGTGTGACAAATAAAGCCAAAGCTGATCGTTTAAACTGGTTAAAAACAGAATCAGAATCAGGTTTATATCGAGTGAGGTTTGTTATTTCGTGGCAGCTGTGTGGTGCGGTGCATAAAATATTCTATAAATTACAATACGAAACCTATTAAAAAGCAAAAATAGTGAGGTGGTGTTCACGAGGTGATGGACTGTTCAGAACTCTGATGGCGGAGTGGAGGAAGTTGTCCCGTAAATGCTGAAGGTATCCCTTCAGATTCCTGGACCTCCTCCCTGATGTTCGTAGTGCGAAGAGACCAAAAGAACATAAGATCTGGGACCAGAATTAGGCTATTCTGATCATTCAGCCTGCTCTGCCAATCTATCATGGCTGATTTATCGTCTGTCTCAACCCTATTCTCATGCCTCACTCTGAAACATTTGACGCCCTTACTAATCAGGAACATGGAGTATTAACCTCTACTTTGGATATACCTCATGACTTAGTCTTCACAGCTGCCGGTAGCAACGAATTCCACAGATTCACAACCCCGTGGCTAAAGAAATTCCTCCTCATCTTTTCTAAATGAACATCCCCCTATTCCGAGGCTGTGCGCTCTGGTCCTAGACTCTCCCACTATAGGAAACATCCTCTCCACATCCACTCTATCTAGGCACTTCAACATTTGATAGGTTTCAGTGAGATCCCTCACTCTTATAAACTCCAGTGAGTATAGACCCAGAGTTATCAAGCACTCCTCATACATTAACCCTTTAATTCCTAGGATAATTCTCGTGAACCTCTTCTGGACCTTCTCCAACTTCAACACATCCTTTCTCAGATAAGGGGCCCAAATCTGCTCACACTGCTCCAAGTGTGGTCTGATCAATATTTTATAAAGCTTCAGCATTACGTCCTTGCCTTTATAAGGTTCAAAGGTTCACTTTATTGTCAAAGCGTGCACGTACAGTACAACTCTGATATTCGTCTTCACCAGATAGCCATGAAATACAGGGAAAAAAACATGGGAGTGGGAGTTCTTGAAAGAAAAGACATCACCCTTCCCCCGCATGAAAAAGAAAAAGAAACACAATTCACAAACCCCAAAGCCCCCCACCTCCTCCCATGCACAAAAATCTAACAGATCGCCCACACAGAAAACAGCAAGAACATCAAAAACCCAAACTTCAGCCCCCTCCCTTGCAAAAAAAACAGCATCAATGACATCAAACCCTTAACCCCTGTCTCACAAAAACAAACAACAACAATAGCATCGAATCCCCAACTCCCTCTCTCACACACAAAAATTAACAGATGGCCCACACAGAAACACACCAACAAGAACATCAGACTCCAAATCAGCTCGTGCTTGTGAGCCTCTCCAGGGTTAGCAGAAGACTATAAGATTCAATGAAATTCAAAACTGCACATCATAGGCTGCAACAATTTCCAAAATACAATCTAAACAAAAAGGAGACGCGGGAGATGTAGAGAAAGTGAAATAATTGAAGAGACTGACTATCTGGACGATCTCGCTGGAGGAATCATTGTTCACTGGCATCTTTCTATTCTAGTCATCTTGAAATGAATGCTAACATTGCATTTGCCTTCCTTACCACCAACTCAACCAAAGTTATCCTTTAGGGATCTTGCACGAGGACCTCCAAGAACATTTGCACCTCTGATTTTTGAACTTGCTCTCCGTTTAGCAGATAGTCCAGACCATTATTCTTTTTACCAAAGTTCCATACATTGTATTCCAAATGCCACTCTTTGCCCATTCTCCTAATGTCTAGATCCTTCTGTAGACTCCCTACTTCCTCAGAACTACCTGCCTTCCACTTATCTTTGCATTGTCCACAAACTTGGCCACAAAGCCATCAATTTCATCATCCAGATCATTGACCCATAACGTGAAAAGAAGTGGTCCCAACACTGGCCTCTGCAGAACACCACTACACCGACACCCAACCAGAAAAAGCCCTTTTTATTCCCACTCTTTGCCTCCTGCCAATCAGCCAACTTCTATCTCTCTGCCAGTCAGCCAATCTTCTGAAAGTCCAAGTAAACAACATCCTCCCTTTGTCTTTTCTTTTCTTTCCTCCCTTTCCTTCTTTGTCTCCCTTTTATTTCCTGAAAGAATTCCAACAGATTTGTCAGGCATTATTCCCTCTTAAGGAAAAAAGTACCCCAAAACCTCATCCTTAATAATGGACTCCAGTATCTCACCAATTTCTGAAGTCAGGCTGACTGGCTTATAATATCCTGTCTTTTGCCTCTCTTAAAGAGTGGAGTGACATCTGCAATTTTCCTGTTCTCCAGAACCATTCCAGAATCTAGTGATTCTTGAAAGATCACCACTAATACCTCCACAATCTCTTCAGCTACTTCTGGGGTGTAGTCCATCTGGTCCAAGTGACTTATCTAACCTTCAGACCCTTCAGCTTTCCAAGCATCTTGAGCGAGCAAACCCTGGATGGTGAGGGTCTTCATGGTGGACCTTCTTGGGACGCCACCCTTTGAAGATATCCCTGATAATGGGGAGACCAGTGTCCATAATGGAGCTGGCTGAACTTACAACCCTCTATTGCTTTTTCTGATCCTGTGCATTGGTGCCTCCATACCAGATGGCGATGCATCCGGTCAGAATACCCTCCATGGTACATCTGTAGAAATTTCTCAGCGTCGTTGGTGACATACCAAATCTCCTGAAATCCCTCATGGAAAATAGCCACTGGCATGCCTTCATAATCGCATCAATATGTTGGGACCAGGATAGATCTTCAGGGATGCTGACACGCAGGAGTTTGAAGCTGCTCACCCTTTCCACTGCGGACCTCTCGATGTGTGTTCTCCTAATTTGCTCTATGTATCTAAGCGATGTAGTGCTTTGGGAGTGGTGGTACACAGAACGTAGAACATAGCCCTGTAGAGCACAGTATGGGCCCTTTGACACACAGTGTTGTGCCGACCTATAGAAACCTACTCCACCATCAGTCTAACCCTTCCCTCCTACACAGCCCATTACTCTCGATTTTTCTTACATCCAGGTGCCTGTTTAAGAGTTCCTTAAATGTCCTCATTGTAGGCAGTGCATTGCAGGCACCCACTATTCTCTGTGTGAAAAAACCCACTCATCACTTTAAATCGACATCTTCTCATATTGGCCATTGCAGCACTGGTAGCAAGGTTCAGCTGTGCACTCTATCCATAGCTGGCATAACGCTGTACACCTCTACCAAGTCACCTCTCATCCCTCATCACCCCAAAGAGAAAAGCCCTCTGCTCAACATTTCCTGAGAAGACACGCTCTCGAATCCAGGCAGCATCCTGGTAAATCTCCTCTGCACCCTCTCGAATCCAGACAGCATCCTGGTAAATCTCCTCTGCACACTCTCTAATCCAGGCAGCATCCTGGTAAATCTCCTCCGCACCCTCTCAAATCCAGACAGCATCCTGGTAAATCTCCTCTGCACGCTCTCTAATCCAGGCAGCATCCTGGTAAATCTCCTCTGCACCCTCGAATCCAGGCAGCATCCTGGTAAATCTCCTCTGCACCCTCTCAAATCCAGACAGCATCCTGGTAAATCTCCTCTGCACCCTCTCAAATCCAGACAGCATCCTGGTAAATCTCCTCCGCACGCTCTCAAATCCAGACAGCATCCTGGTAAATCTCCTCTGCACCCTCGAATCCAGGCAGCATCCTGGTAAATCTCCTCTGCACCCTCGAATCCAGGCAGCATCCTGGTAAATCTCCTCTGCACCCTCTCGAATCCAGGCAGCATCCTAGTAAATCTCCTCTGCACCCTCTCGAATCCAGGCAGCATCCTGGTAAATCTCCTCTGCACCCTCTCGAATCCAGGCAGCATCCTGGTAAATCTCCTCTGCACCCTCTCGAATCCAGGCAGCATGCTGGTAAATCTCCTCTGCACCCTCTCGAATCCAGGCAGCATGCTGGTAAATCTCCTCTGCACCCTCTCGAATCCAGGCAGCATGCTGGTAAATCTCCTCTGCACCCTCTCGAATCCAGGCAGCATCCTGGTAAATCTCCTCTGCACCCTCTCGAATCCAGGCAGCATGCTGGTAAATCTCCTCTGCACCCTCTCGAATCCAGACAGCATCCTGGTAAATCTCCTCTGCACCCTCTCGAATCCAGGCAGCATCCTGGTAAATCTCCTCTGCACCCTCTCGAATCCAGGCAGCATCCTGGTAAATCTCCTCTGCACCCTCTCGAATCCAGGCAGCATGCTGGTAAATCTCTGCACCCTCTCGAATCCAGGCAGCATCCTGGTAAATCTCCTCTGCACCCTCTGAAATCCAGACAGCATCCTGGTAAATCTCCTCTGCACCCTCTCTAATCCAGGCAGCATCCTGGTAAATCTCCTCTGCACCCTCTCAAATCCAGACAGCATCCTGGTAAATCTCCTCTGCACCCTCTCGAATCCAGGCAGCATGCTGGTAAATCTCCTCTGCACCCTCTCGAATCCAGGCAGCATCCTGGTAAATCTCCTCTGCACCCTCTCGAATCCAGGCAGCATGCTGGTAAATCTCCTCTGCACCCTCTCGAATCCAGGCAGCATCCTGGTAAATCTCCTCTGCACCCTCTCGAATCCAGGCAGCATGCTGGTAAATCTCCTCTGCACCCTCTCGAATCCAGACAGCATCCTGGTAAATCTCCTCTGCACCCTCTCGAATCCAGGCAGCATCCTGGTAAATCTCCTCTGCACCCTCTCGAATCCAGGCAGCATCCTGGTAAATCTCCTCTGCACCCTCTCGAATCCAGGCAGCATGCTGGTAAATCTCCTCTGCACCCTCTCGAATCCAGGCAGCATCCTGGTAAATCTCCTCTGCACCCTCTGAAATCCAGACAGCATCCTGGTAAATCTCCTCTGCACCCTCTCTAATCCAGGCAGCATCCTGGTAAATCTCCTCTGCACCCTCTCAAATCCAGACAGCATCCTGGTAAATCTCCTCTGCACCCTCTCGAATCCAGGCAGCATGCTGGTAAATCTCCTCTGCACCCTCTCGAATCCAGGCAGCATCCTGGTAAATCTCCTCTGCACCCTCTCTAATCCAGGCAGCATGCTGGTAAATCTCCTCTGCACCCTCGAATCCAGGCAGCATCCTGGTAAATCTCCTCTGCACCCTCGAATCCAGGCAGCATCCTGGTAAATCTCCTCTGCACCCTCTCTAATCCAGGCAGCATCCTAGTAAATCTCCTCTGCACCCTTGAATCCAGGCAGCATCCTGGTAAATCTCCTCTGCACCCTCTCTGAATCTTCCACATCCTTCGTGTAATGAGGTGACCAGACCTGAACACAAAGGACTAGGATTTTATGGAGCTGCAACATAAGCTCACAGCTCTTGACCTCAGTCCCCTGACTAATGAAGGCCAGCACCCCATATGTCTTTTAACTATCCTATCAACTTGCGTGGAAACTTTGCATGGGCGTGGACTAAAAATACCTCTGTTCCTTCACACTGCTATAAAGGTCCTGGCACAAACCCTGTACTCTGCCTTCAAGTTCAACCTTCCAAAGTGCATCACTTCACACTGTTTTGATTGAACTCTGTCTGCTACTCCTCCACCCAACTCTGCATTCTATCTCTTACTACATTGTAAACTACAGTAACCTTCTACACAACACCACCAACCCTCCTGTCATCTGTAAACTTACTAACTCATCCTTCCACTTCCTCATCCAAATCATTTATAACACTTCAGAAAGAGCAGGTTTCCCAGAACAGTTCCCTGTGGAACACCACTGGCCACAGACATGCTCCATTAGCCAATTTTACTTTGAACTCGTATTTGGTAAAGTTTCTCTTCCTGGTGAATACTGAAGCAAAGTATTTATTAAGGAATTCCCCTACCCCCTCTGCTTCCTGGCACAGTTACCCCTTTATCCCTGAGCGGTCCTACTCTCACTCTATTTATCTTCCTGTGATTCACACACATGTAGAACCATTTGGGGTTCTCATTTCCCCTCTAGCTCTACAAAATCCATTCTTAAGCTCCTTTCTGGTTACCTTATAAATCTTGAGGACACTGCCTGATTTTTGCTTCCTATACCTTAAGTATGATTCCTTCTTCCTCGTGACTAAATGTTCTACCTCCCTTGTCAATTATGGTTCCTTTACCCCACCAACCTTTCCCTCCATGGGGCAAACTTATCCAGAATCCCATGCAAGTGCTCCTTAAACAACCTCCACATTTCTGCTGTGAACATGTGTTCCCAATTTAAACTCCCAAGTTCCTGCCTAATGCCATTCTAATTAGCCCTCACCCAATTAAATACAGTTTGCTTCCATCCTTGTCCATGGCTGTGTTGAAGGTCAGTGAGTTGTGGTTACTGTCTCTGAAAAGCTCACCCACGAGATTTGTCATCTGACTGGTTCATTATCTCAGACCAACTCCAGTAGGGCATCCTCCTCAGCCCACCGAGTTCCTCCAGCAGAGCGAGAGTGAGGACCCAATGGCTGAGCAGAGCCATCTGCCTCTGAGGCAAGGCTGTGGAGAGCAAACGGTCATCCTGAGCTGGGAGCCGAGGAACAGACATCATCTTGTTCATAAAAGTTAAAATTGCTGAGGAATGTTCAGCGGTAAATATTTCCCAGATCTGATGAGAATTAAGGTCTAAGGCAATCAGATTATTATGGACATCACCACATGAGAATCTGCTTGTAATTTAGTTCCTCTGCAGTCTTCAAATGGTATACAATATTCTAAACAAGTGAATGAATTTTAATGTCTGATTGCTTCTCATGGGTCATTTGATTTGCTCTTTCCTTTGAATAACTGCGTGGTTAGAAAACTATTAGCTGCATCTCAGGATTCTTTTTCTTCTCTTTCCCCAGACCACCCAGGATGCAGAGCCTGAAAGGTACGGAACGTCACAACAACGCGACCGTTTTTGCTTTCTGTCCTTGTAGACGGAATGGAGGATAAGTGATAATCAGCAGCCTTTACTCAAAGAAACTTTTTCAATATGGTGAAGTTGGTCAGTATGATTCCAGGTTTAGAGCGTGGAAGAAGCTGCCAGCAGAAGTGGTGGACGTGGGCTCGATCTCTACATTTAAGAGAGTTGGATAAGTATATGGATGGGAGGGGTATGGGGGTCTATATTCCAGCAGTGGGACGAAGGGGCTGGGCAGAAAAATTGTTTGGCTCAGACTAGATGGGCCGAAGCTCCTGATTCTGTGCTGTGGTGCTTTGTGACTATTGGATACCCTTATAGATATAGGCTGAATGTCAAAGTTCATAGGTCCTGACAAGAGGGCCACAGGTATAAGGTTAATTGAACTGGGTTTAAAGCAGAGGGTGAGAGAAATATCTACGCACAGAGCTGCGAAGATGTGGAATGTGGCTGAGGAGTTAATGGCTGTTAACTCAGTGCTGAGTGAGCAGAGGAAGAGATTAAAGGGATATGGGAATTGGATGAGTAAATGTAATCACGACTTACTGCTCACGTAGAAGCTTAACAAAATCACTAGTGAAGATGGAAGGGATCAAGGTGAGGATTCCAGAGCATGAAGATGAGTTGTCAAAGGTATGAGTGTCTGCAGAAAGCGATTACAACCGAGCTCAAACAAGACCACAGGTATAGCTATCCACAGAGGGTGAATACAACTGAGCTCAGACAAGACCATAAGACATAGAATTGGGCCACTTAGCCCATCGAGTCTGCTCTGCCACTTGATTAATGCTGATTTATTTTCCCTCTTATCCCTATCCCTTCCTCCATCCTTCTTGTAACCATTGACACCTTTACTAATCAGGAATCTACAGTATCAACCTCTACTTTAAATATACCCAATGACTTAAATATATTTGAATACTGTGTGCAATGAATTCCAGAGAAAGGCTAAAGAAATTCCTCCTCATCTCTGTTCTAAAGGGAAATCTTTGTATTCTGAGGCTGTGAATAAGAACAGAGGATACAAGAGCAAGTGTAAGACGTCAAAATGGAAGGAACACACGAATCTCAGTGCTCACTGGGCAGCTGGACATCTCCCAGTCCCTTGTGTTGCATCTTAACCCCTTCCTTTTGCCCACCTCTGATCAGTATGCCTGTGTACCATGTTAAGATGTCAACTGGGGTAGAAGGGTGAAATAGTACAAAAGACTAGAGGCTCATTGGCTCCTGGGTGGCATTTCAATCAGTCACTGCCGCTTACCACTGACCACTCCGGTCACAGGTCTGTGCTTGCAAATTCGGTAAAACCCGTGGGCCCAGTGACTTCTGCTGCTGAATAGGCCTTCTCAGTAAAAGCCCATCCTTTTGCTTGCTGCACCCTCGGAGCACATAAGAGGAAGAGCTGGGGCCTGATTCTGGAGGGTTGCTTGTGGGAGAGAGGCCCCACTGTGGAGAAAGGCTACAGATGATGCATGAATCCCAGTGTCTGTGAGTCCGAGGCTGGAGGCTGGAAGTTAGTTCACGCAGCCATGGTGTTCTGCTGAAAACTCGTTTAACCCTGGTTACGGCAATTTTACCCAGGCTTTGGCTGTCTTAGCACCTGCCAGGGTATTTGTCAGGATGTTCACCCTCGCTGGTATAAAACTCCCCTGAATGATGTTGGTTGTACTGCAACAACAAATATTTATCTGTAGAGAGATTTTCAACCTCAGTGCAACCATTTTCATTCAGCACTTGACAGCCAGCACTTACTAACGTTCTTCACCCTGAAATTCTTGCTGAAGATGGAGGTACTTGCACGAGCTCCCACAGCCCCTGTGACCCTGTGATTTCAGTTTTGGAGGCTGATGTGAGAGCCCCCTTTAGAAGGGGGATCCCACGGAAAGCATCTGGGCCAGATGAAGTAGTGAGGACCTGTGCCAATCAACTGGCTGGAGTGTTTACTCTCGCTTCCGCAGTCCAAGGTACCCAACTACTTCAAGCAGGCTTCAGTCACACCGGTGCCCAACAAAAACGTGGGAACCTGCCTGAATGACTGTCGTCCAGTTGCACTTACATCCACTGTGATGAAGTGCTTTGAGAGGCTGGCCATCAACGTTCACTTCTGCTTGATGACTGAAGTGGTCAGTTCCAATTTGCCAATTTCATTCGCTCTTCACTCAGCTCTGGAACGAATGGACGGTGAAGGTGCATACATCAGGACACTCTTCATTCAACATTATCATCCCTTTGAAACTAATCTCTAACCTCGAAGACCAAGACCTCCATGCTTCCTCGCACACCTGGATCCTCAATTTCCTCACATGCAGACCCTAGTCAGTATAGATGGACAACAACATCTCCTCCATAATCACTATCAGCGCAGGTGCACCAATGCAGTGTACTTAGTCCCCTGCTCTACTCACTTTATACCCATGATTGTGTGGCTAAATACACCTCTAATGCCATATTTAAGTTGGCTGACGTTGGTTGCTGTCGTTGGCCAAATCAAATATGGTGACAAGGATCATACGGAGAGAGATTGAACATCTGGTTGAATAGTGCCACAACCACAACTTCTCACTTAGCTTCGGCAAAACCAAGGAGCTGATTATCGACTACAGGGGGAAGAATCTGGAGGTCCATGAGCATGTCCTCATCAGGGGATTGGAGGTCAATAACTTTTAATTCCTCGGCATTACAGGGCTACAGTAGGAAACTTTGTCACATGGTGTGAGCAGAATTATCTGCAGCTTAATGTGAAAAAGACTAAGGAGCTGGTGGTAGACCTGAGGAGAGCTAAGGTACCGGTGACTCCTGTTTCCATCCAGGGGGTCAGTGTGGACATGGTGGAGGATTACAAATACCTGGGGATACGAATTGACAATAAACTGGACTGGTCAAAGAACACTGAGGCTGTCTACAAGAAGGGTCAGAGCCGTCTCTATTTCCTGAGGAGACTGAGGTCCTTTAACATCTGCCGGACGATGCTGAGGATGTTCTATGAGTCTGTGGTGGCCAGTGCTATCATGTTTGCTGTTGTGTGCTGGGGCAGCAGGCTGAGGGTAGCAGACAACAACAGAATCAACAAACTCATTTGTAAGGCCAGTGATGTTGTGGAGATGGAACTGGACTCTCTCACGGTGGTGTCTGAAAAGAGGATGCTGTCTAAGTTGCATGCCATCTTGGTCAATGTTTCCCATCCACTACATAATGTACTGGGTGGGCACAGGAGTACATTCAGCCAGAGACTCATTCCACCGAGATGCAGCACAGAGCGTCATAGGAAATCATTCCTGCCTGTGGCCATCAAACTTTACAACTCCTCCCTTGGAGGGTCAGACACCCTGAGCCAATAGGCTGGTCCTGGACTTATTTCATAATTTACTGGCATAATTTACATATTACTATTTAACTATTTATGGTTCTATTACTATTTATTATTGATGGTGCAACTGTAATGAAAAGCAATTTCCCCCGGGATCAATAAAGTATGACTATAACTATCACCATGATTTATCATGTCCGAGGACCTATCCTGGGACTAGCACATGCCAACAAAGAGAAGGCACAGCAGCACCTCTACTTTCTTAGAAGTTCGTACAGATTTGGCATGGCATTTAAAATCTTGACAAACGTGTATGGATGCAGAGTGAGGAGTGTCCTGACTGGTTGCATCACGATCTGTGTGGAAACACTAGAGTCCAGGAATGGAAAAGCCAATAGGTTGAGTGAACTCGGCCGTTTCTCCTTGGAGCAACGGAGGATGAGAGGTGACCTAATAGAGGTGTATAAGATGATGAGAGGCATTGATCATGTGGATAGTCAGAGGCTTTTTCCCAGGGCTGAAATGGTTGCCACAAGAGGACACAGGTTTAAGGTGCTGGGGAGTAGGTACAGAGGAGATGTCAGGGGTAAGTTTTTTACTCAGAGGGTGGTGAGTGCAATGGGGTGATGGAGGCGGAAACGATAGGGTCTTTTAAGAGACTGTTGGATAGGTACATGGAGCTTAGAAAAATAGAGGGCTATGGGTAAGCCTAGTAATTTCTAAGGTAGGGACATGTTCGGCACAACTTTGTGGGCCGAAGGGCCTGTATTGTGCTGTAGGTTTTCTATGTTTCTATATACTGTGAGAACATTCTAACAGGTTGCATCACCATCTGGTAGAGAGGAGTCAGTTCAACAGGATCAGAAATAGCTGCAGGAGTTGTAAACTCAACCAGCTCCATCGTGAGCACCACCCTCCCTACCATCGAGGACATCTTCAAAAGGGGATGCCTCAAGAAGGCAGCATCCATCGTTAAAGACCCTCATCACAGAGGGTCATTACTGCTAGCTAACTGGAACCAGTCGTGCGCACTCGTGTGGCCATTGGACACTACACCGTGCTTAGAGCAAACTGTTTAAGAATAGTGTCAGTTGTGTCTGTTTGTGTTCAATAATCAGTGATTTTTGTCACTGATACTTGGCAAGAATTAAGCCGTAGGACAATTCAGAACTGTTTTGCTCACTGCGGTTTTAAGCATTCAGGCTTGGAGATGTGAGAAATGGCTGGGAGTAGAAATGAAACATTTTCACTACTTCGGCAAGTGGAATGTTCCATCCTGAATGTTACAATGAAAATGAAGATTTGGAGGGTGCAATCAGCAATAGCATTGTATGAAAGCAGTTCGTTATCTACACTAGGTGCCTCTGCTGATTCTGTTCACTGTGTACACTGGATAAACTCCTCCATTGATAAATATTAATAACTAATTCCCAGTTTTATAATATTGTAGTACTATTGCAGTGTTTTAATTTGTTCTATATTTCATTTAAATATTTCATCTGTTATACAGTTTGTCTTTTTATACCTTTTTAACTACTCCCATGAAACTTCAGCTCATTCAACCAAAATATACTGGTCCAGGTGTGCCCCAATTAACTGGAATATACTGTATACATATTCTATATGCTGCAAAACAATAAATGTCAGTGATAATAAAGCTAATTCTGATATTGTTTTATGTCTCTTTGACAGCTGGTTGCCAAGGTTGCACCCGCTGTGCTGCACGCCGACAATTATGAGAGCTTGTGAAAATATCACTAGTCATTTTATCCCTGAAAAATGAAACATAGCAATGTCTATCCCTGAGGGTTTCAGGAGAGGTTACAGGAAGAATGAGGGGTGAGATTGTGCAGAGGTGTTGATCTGAGGATGTAAAATTAGAGGCTGTAGAGAGGCTAGGATTGTGTGCTGGTCAGCAAGGACCTCTTTGGGGGCTAAATAAGATACAAGAGTCAAGTTTTGAAGGAAGTACATTGTCATAGTCATACTTTATTGATCCCGGGGGAAATTGGTTGTGTCCTGCTTTGAATTTTCTACATATGGAAATATTCAATGATTATTGTTTCAAAACCCAGCCTGATTGTGTTTTTTTATCCATTGTAGGTGCTTGTCCAGTCGTAGAGGCAGTTCAGTTGTTGTTTCTTCGCCTGATCTTGATATATTTCCAGGGGATTTATTAATTTCCAATGATGCTGAGCATCTTTATCATGCACCATCGACATCCACTCTCAATACAGGTGAGCTCGTGGACCAATGAGGAACCTTTGACCTGGATATGCTTGCGGTTCCGGTTCGAAATGTGTTCCGTTTCAGAAGCCTGGCAGTTGGAATGTTCTGTGCGATTTATAAAATGCAGATTAAAAATCAGGGCATGTTTTAAAATTGTAATGCCATCCCAATTTTCTCTTTCAGAATCAAAGAAGTTAAAATGGCCTTTTTCAAAACGAGGAATGGTAATGTTTGTGTCTTCATATTTAAAATTCTAGCACTCATTCAGATGTTGTGGGTAAAATTTGTATGAACTATGGTACTGATTTGGTATGGATTGTAGTAAGAACTGGGGTATAGATTGAACAGATGTGCACTGACTGGTTTGCTTCAAACATTGCCAAAGAACAGAGAGATTACTCCACCTTCCTTGTGAGCTTTGGGCAGAGTCTGCCCAGTGTAGCAGGTGAAACACAAGGAATCCTGCTGCGTTCACCAGCAACTTTGATGTGTGTAGCAGGTGAAAGCTTGTTTCATCTAGTCCTAAGTTAATCCATATTAGGACAGAGATCATAGAACACAGAACACTCAGCACACTACAGATCCTTCAGCCCACCATGTTGTGCTAACCCTTTAACCTGTCCGAGTTCAATGTAACCCTTCCTTTCTAAATACCCCTCCATTTCTCTATCATCCAGGCACCTGTTTAAGAGTTTCTGAAATGCCAATAATGTACTCCTACTCGGGAGTCCGAGCCTGTTAGCAGACTCACAGCACCTGGTCCAACCTCTCTCTCTCTCTCTCCCGCCTTCTCCCCAAAAACCCACGCATCACACTAACTTACAGACACACAGAAAGAATAACATCTATCCCAATTGGTTTGTTCACCCTCTTATCAGTAACATGATCCAAACAAACTGCTAGCGGGAGGACTTTCTCAGCAGTTAACAGAACAAAGAAGCCATTTCAATTATAACATAACAAAGAAGCCATTTTAATTAGACTACGCAGTAACATAAAAGAAGAAACCCCTTACATATCCTTAAACATCTGGGCCTTTATGATTGGGTGAAGTGTTTAGTTATTCATTTTTCAGATCAGTTTACTTCTCTCCCAAACAGTGACTGTGGCAACCAAACAACTTCCCTGAATGGCCGTGGTGTACGGGCACCAGTGGAAGCAGACTGTCAAATGTGTAGGAAGGAACCTCCCCAACTAACAGCCCTTAGGACATAAACACAGGAGATTCTGCACGTGCTGGAAATCCAGAGCAGCAAACACAAAGTGCCAGAGGAACTCAGAACGTCTGGCAGCGACTGCGGAGAGGAATAACAGTCGACGTTTCAAGCTGAGACCTTCTATCAAGACTGATGAAGGGTCTTGGCCCAGCTCATCAACTGTTTATTCCTCTCCATAGGTGCTGGCTGATCTGCTGAGTTCCTCCAGCATTTTGTGTTTGTAGCCCTTAAGATATGATAGGGGCAGGATCGGTGCTCAGTTTATGTCACCAGGAACTCTGAGTCACCTTGTTCCCATTCCAACTCAGGATGAAGGTGAACTCACTGCTTTGAGTGGAATCTGCCAAAGCCTGGGTGAATAATGATCGTCCCCATGTTTCCCTTGGCGTTCACTACTTGAACTGTGCACTGTGGATGGGGAGGGTGGCTAGTGTTGAATGGCTGTTGGGGAAGATGTGATTCATAACTCCCTAAGTCACAGGAGCCATTCAGCCCATCAAGTCTGCTCTACCATTCCATCATGGCTGATTTATTATCCCTCCCAACCTCCTTCTCCTGCCTTCTCCCTGTAATATTTGATGCCCTGACTAATCAAGAACCTATCAACCTCCACTTTCAATATACACAGCCATCTGTGGAAATGAATTCACCACCACCTGGCTAAAGAAATTCCTCCTCATCTCTGTTCTAAAGGGACGTCCTTCTATTCTGATCCTGGACTATCCCACTATCCTCTCCGCATCCATTCTATCAATGTTTGATAGGTTTCAATGAGGTCCCCCTCATTCTTCTAAATTCCAGTGAGCACAGGCCCAGAGCCATCAAATGTTCCTCATATGTTAACCCGTTCATTCCCGGGATTATTCTTGTGAACCTCCTATGGACACTCCCGAATGCCAGCACATCCTTTCTTAGATAAGGAGCCCAAAACTACTCTCAATATGCTGAGTGCAGTGTCTCCAATCCTTTATAAAGTCTCAGCATTGCTTCTACGTCATGATGGAAGGCGTCATTGACAATAATCCCATCATGTTTGCTCTCTATCAACATGCTTACCAATGGCCTGTCTGCAAGATCACAAGGAACTCGATTCTCCAAGCCCTATTACCACAGTCTTGGTCCAGCTATGGACCAAAGAGCTGAACTGGAGAGGCAAGATGAGAACGATTGTCACTGACATCGTTCTCCATCAAAGAGCCCTCAGTGAACTAAAGTTGATAGGCACCAGGGGTGATAAAAGGGTTGACACGGTGAGAAATTTCAGTTGATGAAGAACGTGTTTCCTTATGTTTTATTTTTGGGAAGGATACGCAGCCTTTGGGATGCACGTCAGCAGAGAAGTGGATCCGTCAGTTATTGAACAGTCAGCACAGTTTTAATGGCCAAAGTGTACAGCTTCTGACAATGGGAGAGGTGGGGAAGGAGAGAACCCCTCCCTCTGCCTATAAAGGGTTTCCCCAAAATTGAATCTTTTCCTGAAACGCTCCAGCAAGAGATCTGTGTGGTGTTAGTGTGTAGCGTAGGGATTTTCAGCACACTGCTTTCATTATATGTTTCTGACTGCAGAGCAAAGTGAAGCAAAAGCCAATATCTGACCTAGAAAACCTTCTGGCAAATTTGGAGATCACAGACCATGTGGATCAGGGCTCACAGAGGTACAAGGTAAGTTGTTCTGTTACACTTATTTCATTGCCCAGACGTTTCTCCCATGTTCACTCAGGCTCTCTCACCACCTGGTGATGGTACGGTTGGCAGTTCATCCAGAGTGTTCTGGAGGATTTCTGCTGACATCAGGTATTTCTGGGTCTCAATCCTCACTGCTACTGCATTAAGGTGAAATTCTACATGACTGGGTGCTGGCCATGCAGCCTTGAGCCTGCTTTCTGACTGAGCTTTACCTCTAGCTGAGCTCTACTTACCTGTGTACGTTCTGTAGTCTGGACACTTGGCAGTGCCACATGCATGGAAAAGAGGCCTCCATCGGTCCACTCCAGAACTTTGATTGTCCTGCGAAAGTAAATAATTTTAGATTTTCTCACACTACAGTCCATTGGCCAGATTCTTGCCCACTCACTTAAACTGCCGATATCTCTTCTTGTGTCTTCTTTGCCACTTACTCTCCTGCTAGTTATCGTTAGAAAAGTTAGCAAGTGCTTTACTGAGGCTATTAATATAAACTGGAAAAAGATCAGACCCCAGCACTGGAATGCCATACATGTTGTCTGATTGGAAAGGGGAGAAGGGAGAATGACCAGGGTGTGAGGGGTCCTTGATTATAACCATATAACAATTACAGCACGGAAACAGGCCATCTTGGCCCTTCTAGTCCGTGCCGAACTCTTACTCTCACTTAGTCCCACTGACCTGCACTCAGCCCATAACCCTCCATTCCTTTCCTGTCCATATATCTATCCAACTTAACTTTAAACAACAACATCAAACCTGCCTCAACCACTTCTGCTGGAAGCTCGTTCCACACAGCTACCACTCTCTGAGTAAAGAAGTTCCCCCTCATGTTACCCCTAAACTTTTGCCCTTTAACTCTCAACTCATGTCCTCTTGTTTGAATTTCCCCCTCTCTCAATGGAAAAAGCCTATCCATGTCAACTCTATCAATCCCCCTCATAATTTTAATTACCTCTATCAAGTCCCCCCTCAACTTTCTACATTCCAAAGAATAAAGACCCAACTTGTTCAACCTTTCCCTGTAACTTAAGTGATGAAACCCAGGTAACATTCTAGTAAATCTTCTCTGTACTCTCTCAATTTTGTTGACATCTTTCCTATAATTCGGTGACCAAAACTGTACACAATACTCCAAATTTGGCCTCACCAATGCCTTGTACAATTTCGACATTACATCCCAACTCCTATACTCAATACTTTGATTTATAAAGGCCAGCATACCAAAAGCTTTCTTCACCACCCTATCCATATGAGATTCCACCTTCAGGGAACTATGCACCATTATTCCTAGATCCCTCTGTTCTACTGCATTCTTCAATGCCCTACCATTTACCATGAATGTCCTATTTTGATTAGTCCTACCAAAATGTAGCACCTCGCCTTCATCAGCATTAAACTCCATCTGCCATCTTTCAGACCACTCTTCTAACTGGCCTAAATCTCTCTGCAAGCTTTGAAAACCTACTTCATTATCCACAATGCCACCTATCTTAGTATCATCTGCATACTTACTAATCCAATTTACCACCCCATCATCCAGATCATTAATATATATGACAAACAACATTGGACCCAGTACAGATCCCTGAGGCACACCACTGCACACCCACCTCCAATCTGACAAACAGTTATCCACCACTACTCTCTGGCGTCTCCCACTCAGCCACTGCTGAATCCATTTTACTACTTCCATATTAATACCTAACGATTGAACCTTCCTAACTAACCTTCCATGTGGAACCTTGTCAAAGGCCTTACTGAAGTCCATATAGACAACATCCACCGCTTTACCCTCGTCAACTTTCCTAGTAACCTCTGCAAAAAATTCAATAAGATCTGTCAAACGTGACCTTCCACGCACAAATCCTTGTTGACTGTTCCTAATCAGACCCTGTCTATTCAGATAATTATATATACCATCTCTAAGAACACTTTCCGTCAACTTACCCACCACTGACGTCAAACTCACATGCCGATAATTGCTAGGTTTACTCTTAGAACCCTTTTTAAACAATGGAACAACATGAGCAATACGCCAATCCTCCGGCACCATCCCCGTTTCTAATGACATTTGAAATATTTCTGTCAGAGCCCTTGCTATTTCCACACTAACTTCCCTCAAGGTCCTAGGGAATATCCTGTCAGGACCCGGAGACTTATCCACTTTTATATTCCTTAAAAGTGCCATTACTTCATCTTCTTTAATCATCATAGTTTCCATAACTTCCCTACCTGTTTCCCTTACCTTACACAATTCAATATCCTTCTCCTTCGTGAACACCGAAGAAAAGAAATTGTTCAGAATCTCCCCCATCTCTTTTGGCTCCACACATACCTGTCCACTCTGATTCTCTAAGGGACCAATTTTATCCCTCACTATACTTTTGCTATTAATATAACTGTACAAACCCTTGGAATTTATTTTCACCTTACTTGCCAAAGCAACCTCATATCTTCTTTTAGCTTTTCTAATTTCTTTCTTAAGATTCTTTTTACATTCTTTATATTCCTCGAGCACCTCATTTACTCCATGCTGCCTATATTTATTGTAGATACCTCTTTTTTCAAACCAAGTTTCCAATATCCCTTGAAAACCATGGCTCTCTCAAACTTTTAACCTTTCCTTTCAACCTAACAGGAATATAAATATTCTGTACCCTCAAAATTTCACCTTTAAATGACCTCCATTTCTCTATTACATTCTTCCCACAAAACAAATTGTCCCAATCCACTCCTTCTAAATCCTTTCGCATCTCTTTAACGTTAGCCTTTCTCCAATCAAAAATCTCAACCTTGGGTGCAGACCTATCCTTCTCCATAATTATATTGAAACTAATAGCATTGTGATCACTGGACCCGAAGTGCTCCCCAACACAAACCTCCGTCACCTGACCCATCTCATTCCCTAACAGGAGATCCTTCTCTAGTTGGTACCTCTATGCATTGCCACAAAAAAACTATCCTGCACACATTTTGCAATTATGTTGGCTGCTTTCCTGAGGCAACAGGAAGTGTAGACAGGGTGATGAGGGGGGTGATTGGTTCATGTCATGAACTGGGCTGTCAGTTCAGCATCTCCACATGTAACTGCCTCGCCAGCACCGAGCCAGAAGTAAGTCCACAGCGGCACCTATAATCCATCTTCTGCCCTGTCAGGACCAGTGCTGGCCACAAATGGTGAAGAGTCAGAACTTTCACCCAGAGACGCAGCAGAAGGAGAAGAAGCTGCAGGAGGCCATGTGGGAGATCTTCACCACGGAATGCACCTACCTCAGAGATCAGTTGCAGGTGATGGAGGAGGTGAGTCTGTTGGCTGCTCCGACCAGTCAAATGTCATTGTGCCCGCAACAGAATGGCCCAGTTCTGCTCCTTTGTCTCTACGTCTCATGGTCTTATCTCCTGCAGTTCAGTCCGAGGGACATCACTAATATTCCATAAAGGAAGTATCAAATATGATTATATTTAGTGCTCACATTATACATACAAGTAATTCATATGGCTAACAAGAGAACATCGGCAGATTGTGTGTGCTAATTCATGTCTGCTTGTATTCCTAAAGCCTCCCATTCTTCCATGCTTCCCATTTCACCAGCCAGATTCCTGTTTCCACCCCTCCTAGTTGCCCGTTGTCCAGTATTCCTGTTTCTCACCCCAGAAGCCGTGTTGCTCTCTCTTCTCTCGCCAGACTGTCAAATTCTGCAGACCCCTCGGATTCCCATTCCTCCCCACCCCCAGCCATTCTCCCCTATTCTACTGGCCCTCTCACCCCTTCTCTTCCCCCACCATCATGACCTGCCCATCAACTCCCTCAGTTGCCCACCTCCTTCACTTTATTCCTCTACTATCAGATTCCTTCTTTTTTAGCTCTTCCATCTATCCTCTCCAACTTCTCACATCGTCAGCTCTCCCCCAGCCACAGGCCTACCCCCTCACCTGGTCTCACCTCTCACCTTTCAGCTTGTACTCCTTCCCCTCCCAGCACCTTCTTATTCTGGCCCCTTCCCCTTTCTTTCCAGTCCAGGTGAAAGGCCTCAGCTGAAAACGCTGACTGTTTATTCCTCTCCATAGACGCTACCTGACCTGCTGAGTTCCTCATTTGCGTGTTGTCCTATGCTGATATCTGAATCGTAAGGCATCTGTTTCGATTCAGTCCTTCCGCTCAGGCAAGGGAGGTGAGGGCTGTTGTTCTCTGTTGAAGGGCTGGAGCCATTTGTAAAAGAGACTTCCATGGTCAGCTGGACTATTGCACAATGGTGCAGGCCCTCATTCCCAGACACACTGGAGGCCTGTGATGCTTGTCATCATACTCTGAGAGAGTCAGGACTGAGTTGTATATGGGCACAGTCCACTCATGGGGTCTGCTGTAGGTAAACAGTGTTGTCTTTTCTAAAACCAGGTTTCACCCCTGCTCTGCGTTCCAAACAAAGGTGCTCCAGGTGACCACCTGAGGTCAGCCTATGAAAGTTTACCCATTATATTCTGATTCGGATTTATCTTTCATATACACCTGTTAACATACAGTGAAATGTCTCGTTTGTGTTAACAACTAACCTAGGATGTGCTGGGGCACATTCCAGCACCAACATAGTGCTCGACAGAAAACACAGAACTCAAGCAACAAATCAGAATTCAAACAACAAAACAAGGCCCTTCCTCCCTCCCACTCACACGCACGGACACTCCTCCATCTCCAGGTTAGGCCTCCAGTTTCCATTGGGCTTCGATTTCTGAACTTCCAATCGACCGTAGGGCTTTGACCTTCGGTATCGACCCCTGGACTAGCCAATGACAGGACACCGAACTCCAGGCCATTTGTATTGGTTACTGATGTTGTTTTGCGGATGATCAAAAGTCAAACCAGATCAAATGAAGTTTAATTATCATTCAAACCATCCATAGATACACCGGTGACGGTGGTGGAGGTGGATGCGATAGGGTCTTTTAAGAGACTCCTGGATAGGTACGTGCAACTTAGAAAAATAGAGGGCTATGGGTAACCCTAGGTAATTTCTAAAGTAAGTACATGTTCGGCACTGCATTGTGGGCTGAAGGACCTGTGTTGTGCTGAAGGTTTTCTGTGTTTCTATACAGCTGCATGAGACAGTGTTCCTCTAGGGCCAAGCTGCAAACACATCCAAAAATAGTGAGTAACATAATTCAAAATATCAAGCAAAGAAGCATTTTCACTCAGAAAAAAACATATCTAGTCTAAGACCGTCAGCGCCAATGTCCAGCAATCGACAGTCCAGTCTCCCAGCAGTGTACAGACGCACACAATCTAGCCCGTCATTCCACCGCTGGCACATGGGGGGCAGCACCAAACGGCAAGGCCAGGCCCCTTCGAGCTCAACCACCTTGTAGCACTTCCGCGTCTCTCTCCTGGTCTGCATTGTGATGTTTTGTGCTCGTGTACCTGGGCATCACTAACATGGGCCATCAAGAGAGACGACAACTTATTGCGTTGACTGAGTCCAACCCGCTGGAAGCGTGTTACAAGCAATATTACAACCTCTGCAAAGCCCCCTGGATCAGGTTTGTTTGTGTATTCTCAGGTGGCCTGGGATCTGAGGGGCAAACCTGTGTAGATGGACATCATTCACATTAGTCAGGTGGAGAGGTGGCTGTACTCATCCCATTTCCTTTCACTCTTTTATCACCATTCACTGAGCTGATGTTTTTTTCCAATTGGGACAACCCCTCACTTGGTTAGTGCTACCAAAGGGGCTTCTTTAATCTTTCAGCATCCCAACTTCCAGTGTTGATCCCAAGTTGCTCTCGAGATGCCCAAGGCTGTTCCAGTAGTCTTTGCTCTGGTGTCTGTGAGTTCTCTGGCAAGGTTATCATGGAGTCATGCAGCATGGCAGCAGGACGTTTGGCCCATCATGTTCCTGCAGACCATGGGCACCCATCCATATTAATCCCACCTTCTAGCACTTGGCCTGCAGCTTTCTGTGCTGAGATGACTTAACCAATCACCTAGACACCTCTTTAGTGTTGTCAGTGCCTCTGCTCCCACCACCCTCCCAGGCAGTGTCTTCCACTCGCCACTTTCTGGCTGAAAATTTTTAGATCCCCTCTAAAATGCTCTGGGTTTATTTTGCATTGAGGTACCAACAAAAGGGAAGGACCATTCCTGGTATCCTGTAGTATTGCTGTATGTGTCATAATATCTAAATCAGAATCAGTTTTATTATCACCGGCATGTGACGTGAAATTTGTTAACTTCGCAGCAGCAGTTCAATGCAATATATAATCCAGCAGAGAGAAAAAAAAATAAAATAAAAATAAATAAACAAGTAAATCAATTACGTATATTGAATAGATTTTAAAACCTGCAAAAAACAGAAATACTGTATATTAAAAAATGTGAGGTAGTGTCCAAGGATTCGATGTCCATTTAGGAATCGGATGGCAGAGGGGAAGAGGCTGTTCCTGAATCTCTGAGTGTGTGTCTTCAGGCTTCTGTACACCTTCCTGATGGTAACAGTGAGAAAAGGGCTGTCCTGGGTGCTGGAGGTCCTTAATAATGGACGCTGCCTTTCTGAGACACCACTCCCTAAAGACGTCCTGGGTACTTTGTAGTGTAATAGAAAGTAGAGTCACTACAGGCCCTTCTGCCAGTCCATGCCAAACTATTATTCCATCTAGTTCCATTAAGCTGCACCTGGACCAGAGCCCTCAAAACCCTTCCCGCCCATGAACTTATCCAAACTCCTCTTAAATGTTGAAATCAAACCCGCTGGCATCTCGTTCCACATTCTCACTTCTCGGAGCTAAGAAATTCTCCCTCATCTTCCCCTTAGAGTATTTCTCCTTTGTTCACGAATGTTACAAGGCATGTGGAATGTTTTCCTTCATCTGTCAGAGCAGTGGGTACAGAATGACCTCCCTCTTTTACCTAAATTCGGTCCTTTGGTATTATTTACTTCTGATATGGAGAATAGTTTCTAGCAGTCTGCCCTAGCTTTAGCCCCCATAATTCCAGATATCTCAAATAAGTCCCCTCGGAACCTCTTCCGCTCCAGGGAAAACAGACCTAGCTTCTCCAGACATTCCCGAAAATGCACCGGCCCAGGCAACATCCCGGTGAATCCCCTCTGCACTCTGTCCACCTTTCCAACAGTGTGATGACCAGAACGTCACCTGGTACTCCAGCTGAGGTTTGGCCAATGTTCCATAAAGTCACAGCACATTGGACTTGTACAGCCCAGCACAATATCACCAAGAACAGCCGCTCAACATGTTCTCATAAGGTAGTCAGATCCCCACATCCTTGCTCTCAATAGGCGGTGAACACACACCGCATCCTGGCTTCAACAAGTTACTCAGATAAGCTTCTGTCTTGCAGGTTTTCCTGAACACTTTGAAGTATCTGCAGAGCAGAGGATGGCTTCTGGACGTTGACCCTCGGAGACTGTTTGCGAACCTCAATGAATTGTCCAAGGTAATCTGGGCCCTTGGAGTTGGAACAGAAAAGAGTGCCACACAGATGAAAACAGGCCCATTAGCCCATTGAGTTTGTTCCAATCGTCAGCCGACTACAGTGATCCCACACAAATCCAGTTTGTATTCTCCACTTGTTTCCAACTGCTCCCCCCAGAGTTGTTGGAAACAAGGCTGTTGGAGATCGTGCCAATTTGTGGGATGTTGGTGGAAGGCACCAGAAGGGAACCATGTGCTCGTAGGGAGAACGTGCAATACCAGAGGCCAGGGTCGATCCTGGGTCTCGGGCTGTGAGGCAGCGGCTCTGCTGGGTGAACTGAATCAGAATCAGGTTTCTTACCACTGACTTACGTTGTGAAATTTGTAGTTTTGCGGTAGCAGTTCATCATGGTGGTTGTCCATCACCTACAGCCCGTCTGAGAGAGTTCTTAAAGTCAAAAAGCTTGTGCACTGGGCAGTTCTACTCCCTGGACCTCTGAAGTCTGGGTCAGGTGGTACAAACAAGCGCCACAAACTGGGGTCTTTCTTGGCAGAGGATGACCTTGACGTCTTCTGTACCTTGTCATGCCCTTCGCTCTTCACGGAGCGTTGCAGTACCACCATCCTGGCCGTTGGATCTCACTGTAGATCTCATCTGCCCTGTGCACCAGAGCTGGCTTCACATGGCAGGACAGGCACGTCCCTATCTCACCGGGGTACGAGGCCACCAGCCACCCTCACCTGATTTAGCCCTCCTGTCGAAGCAGTGTAGTGGGGTGTGGCTGCTGTCACATGCAAACAGCGGCTTGGAGCCACAGGGGAGAGCTGAGTGTCCAGTGGGAACCAAAGGTGAGTGAGTTGTCCCAGAATGGACATGACAAGCCCCTTCACCAGAGGTGCTATGGCTGCCTGGACACTCCATACACCTTAGTGCAATACATAAAATGTACTATAAATTACAATAAGAAATATAGAGTTAATAAATAAATAGTCCAAAGAGAGAACAAAAAGCACATTGAGGTAGTATCCACGGGTTTGTTGACAGTCCTGATATCTGATGGTGGAGTGGAACAAGCTGTTCCAAAAGAACATCAATAAGGAGGAAGTTTAGTTGTGGGACGTTACTATAACTACCTCATGGGCTTTGATCTAAGATCAGTATGCATCATATAGGCAATATGGGTGGATCTCCCACAGCATAGGACCCTAAAACAGCACAGATCATTAAATTCAGCCATCTGGTACGCACACATTCTCATTTCCCTACATCCCACAGAGGTTCTTACTATCCAAAAGGAGGCCGTTTGGCCTCTTGTCTTGGCAAGAGCCATTAAATCAGTACCCTCTGGTTAACGCCTGCCTACCAATTTCAGATCTCCAATCTGACCTCACTTCACCTCCCCAACTCTGATTCCGTTCTGACCCAGCACCTGATTAAATATTCTCTCGCATCCTCGCCTACCACCCCATCTCGATTCATTCCCACTCACTGCTCTCCTCCGGGCTGCTTGGGTTAGGAGCTTCACTGAGTCTGAGGGCAGCTGGTCCAGATCAGACAACTCAGCAGCATTCCCTCCCTGACAGCCACTGAACCAACTGAGCCTTCCTCTGCACTGAAGTTGTAATCTAAAAGCAGTTTGTTGCTGAGTTGGTCCAAAGTCACGTTTGTTGTCATTTGTACAATTAACAGGTGCAATGAAAAACTTACTTGTAGCAACATCATGGGTACATAATATCAGAGACTCATCGTTCACAAGGAAACATAAACATAAATTAGACACAGTTTTATACGAAAGAACAAAAAGAGAAGTACTTTGGCATTAGGCTTCTTCATTCTGTCAGCATCCCAACTTTTGGAGTTAATCCTTAATTATTTCAGAGGCTGTTCCAGTAATGCTTGGTTTGGTCTCTGCAGTTCACTGTAGTGCAAAGTGTTTAAAGTGGTCATCGTGATGCTCTTTTGAGGTAGTAATTAGCAATATTCAAGAATTAAATTATTGAAGGGAGGCAGCTCTTCTTGAACTTAGCAGTGTGGGTCTTAAGGCTTGTGTACTTCCTGCCCAATAGTAACAATAATTATTATGATTTATAGAGCACTTTGTGGCTAAGGTGTTCGTCTAGTTATCTCAAGGTCGCTAGTTCGAGCCTCAGTTGTGGCAGCCTGTTTGTGTGTTGAGCAAGGCACTTAACCACACATTGCTCCAGTGTCTGTGTGAGGAGTGGCGCCCCACACAGACTTCCAATCTGCACCTTGTAAGGCATGAAAATGCCCCACGCAGGCCTCTCATGGTCTGACTCGATGTTCCCTCCCCTTTCATAGAGACAATGTCGTTCAAAGTGCAAACATGAAAATAAAAATAAAAGACAAACAGACAAAGGCAGGGTTAAATGAATAGGTTTTGAGTTGGCGTTTACAAGTCTCAGCTGAGTTTGCATCCTTTATAGCCTTACGCATTCAATCCCACAGTTTAGGAGCACGGTTCAAAATAGCTGACCTGTCAGGTATCTTTTGAGGGAGATTGGTTATATTTAAGAGACGGGAGGAAGGAGACCTGAGAGCTCAAGCAGGATTATAAAACAGAAATGGTAGCAGCGAGAAGATGGCATAGCCTGGCTGGTGGGGATTTTCAAGGATACACGTTGCTTCTTGAAGCAGCACACCGGCCGGCTGCTTGCTTGCTTTCTACCCACGCTGGGTTCAGCGTCGAGCTAGCAACTCTGTCTCATAAAACAGATGAAACTAAAGAAACGGCAAGTGCGGAAAGGAACAACAAGAAGGTAGGGCAAATGCAAGCAGGCTTTTTCCACTGAGGTTGAGTGAGACTAGAGTTCATAGGTCATAGGTTAAGGGTGAAATATTTAAGGGGAACCTGAGGGGGAACTTCTTCACCCAGAGGGTGGTGAGAACGTGAAATGAGCTGCCAGCAGAAGTGGTGGATATGGGTTCGATTTCAACAATCAAAAGAAATTTGGATGTCGACAAAGGGAGAGGTATGGGGGGCCATGGTCTGGGTGAAGGTCGATGGGACTAGGCTGAGTAACAGTTCAGCAAGACCAGATAGGCGGAAGGCTTTTTTCTGTGCGGTAGTGCTCTATGACTCTATGACTATATTACGATAGACATCACCCTGTGCATTGTTTGATCTTACCAGGTGAGTTGGGACTTCTTGACCAGTCTTCTGGAAACAATTCAGAGCTCCTGGGATCTATCATCTCTCATTGCAGTGCTGTCAAAGGTAGGTGTTACTAAATATTTAATATCTCAGACCATCAATGTTTAGTGAAAGATAAACAAGGGTCAGTTGCACAGCATCCTGACCTTAATATGAACGCAGTTTTATCAACTGTCCTGACTTCCTGCTACCCCTATCTTCACCCATTCTACTTAACGTTAGAATACAACCTGTTATCAAGCGGCTCTCTGGCCTATGGACCATGAAAAGTCACTGCCCATCCATCAGCCCCAGGCCAGCTGAATATCCACACAGCCCCACCACGTCCTTCCCTACGGAGGTTATTTTTCAAAGGTTGTAAAGGTTATTTAAGTACTTCAAGATTTTTTCAAAGTAAGTTTTATTTAATCCAGTGCTCCAGATAATATCCAGCTGACTATCCAGCTAACCCAGTGCTGTGGTTTAGATGTCTGTCAGTTCACTTTACTCTGGGCTGGATTCAGTCTGTCCTCCAGTCATGTCAGCATAATAGATTGACCTGGACCTCTCTAGTTGTCTAAGACATGACAGGTAAGTCTGAATTTTACTCTAGCGTCCAGGTCTGCTTAGACTTGATCCATACTTCCGTATTTTCCGAAGTATCATTCCGTAGCAAGGGGAAGATTTTCCGATCTGATGTAAAATTTGTTTTCTGTCAGTTTCAGGAAAGACTGTGCTGCAGTCACCAGAGGTACTGCCTGAACTACTCCTCGGCCAACCTCTACCTCAATAATCTGAAGACCAGGGAGGACTTTGGAATCTTTCTCAAGGTATAGTACCGACTCCTAATCTCTAATATTGCCGATGATAGGCACTAAGTGTGTATTAATGCAATAGCTTCTGACATTAGACTGGCAGCCCATGTGGTACCAAACTAGATCCATGGTTTCTGATCCCACCATAGCTACTAACCTAATGTCGATCAATATCTTGAGTGGGAAATAGAAATGATTATCAAAAAGTGGTGGCTCATTGGGAAAACCATGGAATTGCTAATGTTCTTCAATGAAGAGAATCTTCCACCCTTGTCAGACAATCCCATTCCGACCCATGTGTGACTTAAGTCCCTCTGTGTCTGATTAACTCCGTATGTCTCCTACTGAGACAGTCAAATGGGAGGAGAACAGCAGTGGTCAAGGTCACAGCTTCGGAAATGTTAAATCACCTAGAACCATAGGTTCATAGAGAACTACAGCACAGAAGCAGGCCCTTCAGTCCATCTTGTCTATACTGGCCTGGTCTCCTGCCTAGTCCCATCTGCTTGACCATACTCAGACCATATCCCTCCAAACCTATTCATCCATGTACCTATTCAAACTTAAGTGTTACAATGAATCTATCACTTCTCCTGGCAGGTCCCACGTTTACACCACCCTCTGGAGTGAAGAGTTTCTCCCTCAGGTTCCCCTTAAATATTTCACTTTTCACCCTCAACCTATGACCTCCAGTTCTAATCTTGCCCAGCCTGAGGGGGAAACACTTGCTCACATTCACCCTATCTATATCCCTCATGATTTGCTCTCCCCTATAAGATCTCCCCTTATGCTCCAGATCTTGCCCACCATTGCTAATGGGAGAACACAAGTCATGTATCATGTTTTCATGTGGCATAAAAGGTTACCTTTCAGTCCATCAAATCTCTACCATTCCTCAGAACATTCCCAATCACTTCATTTGTTTTCCCTGTACCTTTCTGTCCCACATGCCCACCAACTTCTACTGCCACTCAGCTGTACACTGAGGGTAATGTACCAAGGCCAGTTCACCTACCAACCTGCACCTCTTCAGGACGCGGGAGGGAGCTGGAGCCCCTGGGAGAAACTCATGCAGTCACAAGGAGAGCTTGCAAACTCCACACACTCAGCACCAGGGTCAGGATTGTGAAGCAGTGTGCTGCCCAGTTCCAAAAGCTTCATCTTTGGCTGGCAGTGCTTTCTGAAAGAGTTTTCAAATCTCAGACCGCTCTAGGGTTCAGGATTGAACCCAGATCCCTGCAGGGCAGCAGTTCTATCTGCCACCAAGCTTTTCCTCCAAAACAGTAATAATCCCACCCATCAAGAGTACAGTGTTTGAAAAATGCTGAGAATCAGCAAGTATCACCAAGAAAATAGAACAAACTGAACCTCTCAGTTTCTCAGAGCTTGGGGTGACTCAAGCTGGACAATAAATGCAAGCATCAGGATAGGAAACTAATGAAAGAATAACAACAACTCATGCTGCTGTCAGAAGATGGACTTTCTGTCGGAGTTTGTAAAGATAACATCACACCATTCTAACGTGTGCTAATTTAGTGCCAGGAACTGGACAGTAGCTGGAAATCTAAGAGTTGTGATATTCTGGCCTGTAATTTGTGCGAATTGTAAGCAAAAGGTATCTTGTCAATCAAAGTGATGTCGCATCAGGAATCTGTGCGGTGTGTCCCTATTCTGGTCAGAGGGAAAAGCTGTGGTAACTGTGGGGAGATGGGGCTGATTGCTAATTTCACTAACCTAACATTTGCAACAAATTACATGTTAATCTCCTAGTCACTGCTGCCATCAACCCAGAAGAAAAATCATTAACAAAAAATTGCGTTTACTGCCAAAGCTTTGTTTATTAAAGTATTACAGATGCAGAGCTGCAGAGTGTTTAATTCTGGGCCTTTTGGGGTACAAGGTCAGGTTAAAAGTCATGTACGAAAGCACCATGAATTAGTTCGTCTAAAGCTTTAAACTGGACTGGAGATGTAAAACAGCCAAATTAAGATTTAAAAAAAAGACAAGTCTCTATATAAAGTCCATTAACTAGCTTTTGATTTGTTTGTGGAGTATTAAGTGATTATAACGAATTGCAATTGAAAGATTTTGTAGGGATCTACTCTGCATCAAAAGTGAAAGCACTTATCCATTATTGAATGTCCAAAGCTGCATTGAAAAGCTCGGTTCATTTAGTTTAGTCTTCAAGGCTTTCATTTTGTTTTGGAGGAATAGAAAATAGGTGGCTGGGGTGAGGATGGTGACTCTTACACAAGCTTACACATTCCCTGGGGGATATTTTAGAACAGAAATCTCGGGGTGTGTTGGATCCTGGTGTTCTTGATCCAAGGTTCTTCAGAAGTCAAGGATGAGGAATAAAACTTTTTACTTATGGTCGTTTTTATTAAGCACTACAAGAACTAAGGAACGAGGAAAGGTGAGGAGCAAAAGTTGAGCCCAGTGCAATGGGGAAGACAAAGGCACAGAGTACGGACAATAAAAATGAAAAAGGAGAGTGAACCAGCGTGGTGTGGTCCTGATGTGGTGGTATCTGTTAGTCTAGCGAGACCATGGATCTGCACCTGGAAAGTCTTGCTTCAGTCTGTGTTAGAGCAGCGTCTGTTGTGGCTGTAGAGTTCCACATGGGAGTGACAGTCTCGGCTGCAGTGACTGTTCTTGAAGGCGCTGTCCTCCAGTAATATCTTGGCGCTGTTTTTCCAACGAGTGTGCTTTTCTTCAGCAGCAAGCCTCAGCTTCTCTTCTCCTCTTTTGAGACCTCTGCGTAGTTCCAGCCTCCAGTGAGAGAGATTGCTTGCGATGTCCTCCCACCTCTTGACGTTCATTTTCAGTGACTTCATGTCTCTCTTGCAAACGTCTTTGAAACGAAGATGGGGCCGCCCTTGTGCTCTCTTGCTGGAGACCAGTTCCCTGTACAGCAGGTCTTTCGGGATCCTCCTGTCTGGCATGCGGTGTACATGGCCCAGCCAGCAGAGACGGCGTTGTTGGAGCAGGGTGAAGAGGCGGGGTATCTGGGCGTGGACCAGGACCTCATTGTTGGTGACTCGGTCAGTCCACATGATGTCCAGGATGTGTCTCAGGCTGCGAAGGTGGAAGGCGTTGAGACGCCGCTCTTGTCTGTAGTAGAGGCTCCAGATCTCGCTGCCGTAAAGCAGTGTGCTGAGGATCCAGGCCCTGTAGACTGCAACTTTGGTGTGCGTCGTCAACTTTCTGTTCTCCCAGACTCTCTTTGTCAGCCTGGCGAACGTTGAGGCTGCTCGTCCGATCCGTCTGTTGATCTCGGGGTCTAGGGAGAGGCTGTCCGTGATGGTGGAGCCAAGGTATGTAAACTAGTGAAATACCTCCAGCTCGTAGTTGTCGATGGTAATGGCAGGGGGTGCTCAATGCCTTGGCCCAACACGTTGGTCATCGTCAGGCTGATGGTCAAGCTGAAGTCCTGGCAGGCTCTTGAGAAGCTGTCCATGAAGTGTTGCAGTTGCTCTTCAGAGTGTGTTGCCAGTGCCGCATCATCTGCAAACAACATGTCCCTGATGAGTACTTCACGAACCTTGGATTTTGCTCTCAGCCGGGACAGACTGAACAGCCTCCCGTCAGACCTGGTGTGGAGGTAGACACCATCAGTTGACGTTCCAAAGGCGTGCTTCAGCATGACTGCGAAGAAGATGCCAAACAGGATGAGGGCAAGCACACAGCCCTGCTTCACACCGCTGCGGATGTTGAAGGCCTCCAAAGAAGAGCCGTCGAACTGAACGACGCCCTTCATGTCTGTGTGGAATGACTGAGCTGTCCTGAGGAGCCTCGGGGGACACCAATCCTGGGGAGGATTTTGAACAGGCTGTCTCTGCTCACGAGGTCGAAGGCCTTCGTAAGGTCAATGAAAGCGACATAGAGTGGTTGTCTTTGCTCTTTGCATTTCTCTTGTAGCTGTCGAAGGGAGAAGGTCATGTCGATTGTGGAGCGTTCCAACCTGAAACCGCACTGAGACTCGGGATATACCCTTTCGGCTATTTTCTGCAGTCTGATCAGGACCACGCAGGCGAAGACCTTCCCAACGACGCTCAGCAAGGAGATTCCCCTGTAGCTTTTGTCCCCTTTGTTCTTATATATGGTGACAATGTTGCAGTCTCTCATGTCTTGTGGCACTGCTCCCTCTGTCCAGAACTGACACAGTAGTTCATGCAGGTGGTTTAGCAGGACGCCCTTTGCACATTTGATGGCCTCTGGTGGAATGCCATCCAATCCTGGTGCCTTCCCAGTGGGCAGGCTGTCGATGACTTTACTCAGCCCTTCAGCAGTTGGCAATGCATCAAGTTCCTCCATGGCAGGCAGGCTTTCCACGGCGTCCAGCGTGCTGTCCAAGATGCTGTTTTCTCTGGAGAAGAGTTCAGAGTAATGCTCCCCCCATCTCTCCATCTGCTTGCCTTTGTCATTGATGGTCTCGCCTGTTATGGTTTTCAATGGTGCTGTCTTGCTCTGGGTTGGCCCAGTGGCTTTCTTGATCCCCTCGTACACTCCACGGATGTTGCCTGTGTCAAATGATGACTGAATGCTTTCGCATAGTTGTAGCCAGTTGTCATTTGCACAGCGCCTGGCTGTTTCCTGGGCCTTGCTTCTTGCTGTCCTTAGCACTTGCAGTGTTGCCTGGGTGGGGTGGCGTTTGTGCTCTAGTAGTGCAACACGCTTCACCTCGATGACAGCGGTGAGCTTACTTGAGCTCGCTTCAAACCAGTCCTGTGTCTTGCCCCGTTTCTTCCCGAAGGCCTTGAGTGCAGTGCTGTGGATAGTGTCCCTGAGAGAGTCCCATTGCTGAGCATCTCCGTCTGGTGGGTCTGCAAGGAGAGCATCCTCCAGTGACTTGATGAACTCTGCAGCTTTGTCTGGGTGTTGTGTCTTACTGGCATCGATGTGCTGCTTGCCTGGAGGCTTGGCGCAGTGCATCTTCTTCGGCCGAAGTCTGATCTTGCGGCAAGCCAGAGTGATCCGTGTCGCAGTCGGCACTCTGAAAAGAGCGACTCATGAGCACGTTTCTCAGGTGACGGCGTCTTGTGATTATCAGGTCTAGCTGGTGCCAGTGTTTGGAGCGGAGATGCCGCCAAGACACTTTGTGCTGAGCTTTGGTCTGGAAGTAGGTGTTGGTGACACACAATTCATGGAACATGCAAAGCTCAAGCAGTTGTTGCCTGTTGTCATTCATGCTGCCAATCCCATACCGCCCCAGGCAGCTTGGCCAGGAGTCGTGGTCGGCGCCCACTCTGGCGTTGAAGTCACCATGTAGCAGCAACTGTTCCTGACTTGGGATCTCCTGTATCATCATTGAGAACTGGACGTAGAACTTGTCCTTTGTGTCTTGTGTGGAGTAGAGGGTTGGGGCATAGACGCTGACAAGGTTGACAGGCCCGTTGGATGTGTGGAGCCGAAGTGAGAAAATCCGCTCTGTCGCTTTCTCGCTAGGCTCTACCATCTTCAGCAGCGAGTTCTTCACAGCAAAGCCGACACCATGCTCTCTGGTCTCGTCTGAGCCCTTCCTCTGCCAGAAGAAGGTATAGTCTGTTTCACGTAGGGTTTCCGATTCTGCAAGATGTGAATCTTGGAGCGTTGCGATGTCTACTTGGAGTCTCGACAGTTCATTGTTAATCACTGCTGCCTTGCGTGTGTCGCTGATCTCCCGAAGGTCATCTGATATACCAGTTGCCATGGTCCGTATATTCCAGCATCCTAGTCTGAGTGCTGGCTTCTTTCTTCGTCTTCTAGATGTGCTTGGTGCAGCGTTTACAGTCTGCAGTTCGGGCTACTTGTATGCCTAAGCCCCGTGCACCCAGTGGAGTGGGTGGACTGTGGCGGGACAGCCCCTAACTGGCTGGGGGCTGCCCAGCTTGAGGTGGGCAGTAGCTGTCCAGTGAGACGCGATGGTCTCTCCCCCCGTCGAAAGCAACCCCTGGCGCCTTGCTCTACGCCAGTCGAGTGCAGGCTTATAACCGGTAGACGGCTGCTTGCCGTGTTGTGCCGTCGCGGTGAGGCGACGCTGGAGTGTCCTCGCCAGGGTGCAGGCCTGGGCAAGGTTGTATGGAAGACCGGCAGTTGCCCATGCTGCAAGTCTCCCCTCTCCACGACACCGATGTTGCCCAGGGGAGGGCAAGGGCCGATACAGCTTGGCACCAGTGTCGTCACAGGAGTTACCAGAACGAGGTTGAAGACAACATCGGACTGCCTTAGGGACTCCAGCTCCGGATTTGTCCTCAGGGTTTACTCCCGAAGCCTTTCCCACCAGTGGGTATGGCTGCAAGGCAGCGGAGGTTTGAAATCAGAGTTTTCCCTCTCTTAGATGGACTGCCTTCCCAGGCTGACGAGCTCCATCTACCTGAAGCACTGGTTTTAAGGCACCAGGACCCACCTTCGCCCCTTCTCCTGTCAGTAGAAACAGTTCCGCCGGGCTTAGAGGCCAAGCCACACGAGAAGGCCAGGATTGCTAATAACACACATTCCATTTAAATTTCATGGCTTAAATTAACCAATAAGATAGGCTCCATTCAAGTAATGGGATAGTAACCACTTGAACTAAAAAGTTTCCAGAGAGGCACAAAGGCAACTGCAACCACTAGAAAACACACTGAAGACTGACATGTATATGGGTAATTATACAAAAATACAAACAAGCATTAGGAAGTTAAACTACGAGGAAAATAACAACTACACAGTCTAATCTAACAGGTATTATGGTTCCCTGAAAATGGAAACAGGGAAATCCAAAGCAAAGCACACAAAATGCTGGAGGAACTCAGCAGGCCAGGCAGCATCTCGGGAAAAGAGTAAACAGTCGACATTTTGGGCCGAGATGCTTCATTAGGATTCGCCAGCATTTTGTGCGTGTTGCAGCTGTATAAAAGATTGATGAAACTGTACTGGAAACCTGTGTGCAGTCCTGCTTGGATGTGGTTGGAGCAAACGAGGCCAAGGAACATCTTACAGAGGGTTACAAAGTAATGAGGGACGCAGATAAAGTGAATGGTCATAGTCCCGTTTCAGGGGTAGGGGGAGTTTAGAACTAAAGGCTATAAATTTAAACTGAGAAGGGAAAGGTGGGTGCATAGAAGAGGGTGATGGGTGCATAGAAGAGGAAGCAGTGGAGATGGATACAGTTACAAAGACCTTTGGACAGGTACGTGGACAGGAGCGGTTTGGAGGGATATGGGCTAAATGCAGGCAAATGGGACAGACTCAGGAAGACCTTGGTCAGGATGGACGAGTTGGGCCAATGGGCCCATTTTCTTGCTGTAGAACACGATGACCCTTTGTGGTTCTTTAGTAAACACGGTGTCACTGTGGCACTCCTCCAACTGCTGGTCCTACAAAAGTTTCCCTGTTTTTGTTTTGCACAAGACAGTGGTGTGAACAGAAGGATCAGTGTAAGCGGCTGCACCTCTCCGACCTGCTGGTCTCACCGCTGCAGAGGCTGACGAGGTACCCCCTGCTCCTGAGGGGTGTTTGGAACAGAAGCTCTGACGCAGGTGCAAAGCAAGAGATCGAAGCCATCATCAGACGGGTGGACAATTCTATTTGTGAGTGCACATCCCCAGCTCCGGGGCCCCACTCTAACTGCTCAGGACAAGGGTTCCCATTGAGTGGAAACTTGCCCGTTTTGCCACAATGGGAGATCCGCAACCTTAATTTGAATGTTAATTTATCACTAAAGTTCAAAGTAAATTTATTATTGACGTATGTATATGTTACCAATTACCTTGAGACTGATTTTCTTACAAGCATTTAGAGGAAAATAAATAAATACAATACAGTTTATGAAAAACCATACATAAACAAAGACTGACAGACAACCAATATGCAAAGAAATACAAGTTATGCAAATACAAAAATAAATAATACTGACAGCATGAGTTGTAAAGTCCTTGAAAGTGAGCTTGTAGATTTTGGAAACAGTTCAAAGTTATGGTGAATGAAGTTATCCAAGCCAGTTCAGGACCCTGATGGTTCTAGGGCAATAACAGTTTCTGAACTTGGTGGTGTGGGACCTCCTGATCAACGGTAGTAGCGACAAAAGACCATAGCCATGGTGATGGGTGCTGCTTTCTTGTGGCAGTGCTCCTTGTAAGTCTGCTTCATGGTGGGGAGGGTTTTGCCTGTGGCGGACTGGGCTGTATCCACTTTCTGTACACAGTTCCATTCCTGGGAATTGGTGTTCCCCTACCAGCCAATGATGCAACCTATCAGGACAATCTCTACTTCTATAGAGTTTGTCAAAGTTTTAGGTGAGTTGCCAGATATACACAAAATTCTCAGTAAAGGCTGTTTCGCCTCTACTTGGAAATAAGGTACACGTTACTAACATGAAATGCGTGACAATGCAGGTTCACTTTCTCCAGAGTAACAGAACAAAAGGATAGAACACCCTGACAAGGTAACTTTGACTCTTAGCAGAGGAAACATTAATTCCATGTGGGTGGTCCGTCCATGGAATGAGATTTCTACAGGAACTCTATTGGGTTATTCAAACAAACAAAAAGATAATGGCAGAAAATAGTAATTTGAGGTACAGTATACACAGGTAATTGGCTGGAGTCATAATGTGCAGTTACTGAAGTCTATTTTGGGAGGAAGAGGGGGCATTAACCCTACAGAGCTCTCCTTACCCCTCAGACAGCTGAGCAGTTGAACTCAACTTAAGAACAACTTCCCTTGGTGATGTGACCTCTCACTCTCCCCAGTGGTCAACTGCCACGTCCCACCCAAAATTGGGATTAGCTAGTTGGCGATCAGCTAAATCTCCAGCTCGGGATTGCCATTTATTCTGCAAGGGGTTAGAATTGGACACCATAAGTAGTTTCAGCAAATAAAAAATTTACTTCCTGAGAAAACTAAAGAAATTTGGCCTGTCCCCTAAAACCCTCACTAATTTTTATAGATGCACCATAGAAAGCATTCTTCTAGGGTGCATCACAACCTGGTATGGAAGTTGTCCTGTCCAAGACCGGAAGAAGCTGCAGAAGATCGTGAACACGGCACAGCACATCACACAAATCAATCTTCTGTCCGTGGACTCACTTTACACCGCACGCTGTCTGAGCAGTGCTGCCAGGATAATCAAGGACACGACCCTCCCAGACAACAGACTTTTCGTTCCTCTTCTCTCCGGGAGAAGGTTCAGGAGCTTGAAGACTCATATGGCCAGATTTGGGAACAGCTTCTTTCCAACTGTGATAAGACTGCTGAATGGATCCTGACCCGGATCTGGGCCGTACCCTCCAAATATCCGGACCTGCCTCTCGGTTTTTTTGCACTACCTTACTTCCCATTTTTCTATTTTCTGTTTATGATTTATAATTTAAATTTTTAATATTTACTAATTTTAACTATTTTTAATATCTTTAATATTTGTAATCCAGGGAGTGTGAAGCGCAGAATCAAATATCGCTGTGATGATTGTACATTCTAGTACCAATAGTTTGGCGATAATAAAGTATAAAGTACAAGTAACCTGTGTCTAGAAGAATACTTCAGGGTGGGGCCCTCTGTTAGTCAGGATCTACCATGGGTGAAGCATCGTAGCTGTTTACGTCCAGTCAATACTCACGTTAGGACAGTACGATATGGAGAGCGAGCTGTTGTCCATGCAGCAGGCTTCCTCTCTCCACGTAGCTGATGAATCCAAAACAATGGCAGAGACCGATACAGTTTGGCAAAAGTGGGGTCGCAGGAGTTGCCAGCCAGCATTGAACTCAATATAGGACTGCTTTAGGGACTCCAGGTCCGGATTTTAACTCAGGGTTTACTCCTGAAGCCTTCCCCGTGAGTGGGTATGGCCGCAAGGCTGCTGAGGTGGGAGATCTGGGATTTCCTTCTCCTGGGTGAGACCCCGGCCAAGACTGATGAACAACTGGTTTTAAGGCACCAGAAGGTCCTTGCTCCTTCTCAAGTTCATAAAAATGGTTCCGCCAGGATCAGTAATTAAACCACATGGGAAGGCCAGGAGCTGGACTGGGTTGTCAGAGGCTATTTGAGGCGCACACCATCGGGAGCGTTTAACAAGTAGTGGGAGCTTGTCCCCATTACCAGCCCTGGCTATAACAACTTTAAGGAAGCACGTCAGTGTGAAAGTCACTTTCATTGATAGACTTGTCTGTGTGCTCTGTGTCAGGTGATCTTGAAGGAAAAGTGAAATGGCTGGAAAGGATTCAGAAGTTCCAACAGCTCCAGGAGATCATTGTTTGGCCTGCAGTCTGGGAAAAGAACAAGAAGGCCTTCGTACCTGAGGTGGGTCTTTTCTCTGTACTGTTTTATTGCTGCCCGACATCGGCTTCTCATCTCTGCTTAAACTCTTGGTTAATTTCTTTGCTTTCATCTAAACCCTCGATCCACGCATTTCCTTTAGCTCTTGTTTCTGATAGGGTCCTTGTGCACGTTCTGTGCACTCTCCCGAGGTGAACTAGCCTACTCCAACGTGAATCATCTCACTACTCTGATGTAGCTCGATACTCTGAGCTCACAACCTCCCACCATTTCCTGAACTCTCAGTTCAAGCTCAGGTTCAAGTTTACTGACGTTCAAGCATGCACATGCAGAGTATACAGCTAAACGAAACCTTGTTCCTCTGAGGCCAAGGTGCAAAACACAGCACGTGGAACACAGGTCCAGAGCCTGCATCACTAATTCAATCAACCATTGCTGTCTGGTCTGGAGTGCATCCTCTCACAGTGAACAAAAACTCTGGCTAGGCCACATCTGGAGTATTGCGTACAGTTCTGGTCACTCACTATAGGCAGGATGTCCAGGCTTTAGAGAGGGTGCAGAAGAGGTTCACCAGGACGCTGCCTGTTTCCGAGGGCATGTGTTATCACGAAAGGCTGGATAAACTTGGGTTCTTTTCTCTGGAGCACTGGAGGCTGAGGGGAGATCTGATAGAGGTTTACACGGTTATGAGAGACGTGGATTAAATGGACAGAGGGTATGTTTCCCAGGGTTGAAATGCTTAACACCGGAGGGTAAGAGGGGGTAGGTTCAAGGGGGATGTGAGGGGTAAGTTTTTAACTCAGAGGCTCGTGGATGCCTGGAATGTGCTACCTGGTATGGTGATAGAGGCAAATATATTAGAGGCTTTTAAGAGTCGTTTAGATAGGCACATGGATGTAAGGAAGATGGAGGCTGTGTAGGTAGGAGGGATTGGTGTTTTTGATTTGATTATTAGCTGGTTCAATACAACATTGTGGGCCGAACGGCCTGCTCCTGTGCTGTACTCTTCTATGTTTATCAGAATAACAAGGGACAAACCAATTACACCACAATAAGCTTTGTTCCTCCCTCCCTCCCACCCATACGCATAAACAGTCCTCTGATTTCAGGACAGGCCATGTTCTTTGGCCCCCAGCCTCCAATGAACTTGTGAGTTTGCAGACACTGGGCCTTCGACTTCCCAGTGGGCTTGCAGACTCGGGGCTCCTGTTATCGGACTCAGCTTTTGGACACCTAGTCGACTTTCAGGCTTCTGACTGATGCCAGGGATCTGGTCCTTGGCACTGACCTGGGATTTGCTGATGATGATTAATGAAGACCCCAAATGAGGACATGAAACCCAGGCAACGAGCTGCGGACTCACTGATTGGAACACTGGTCTCACCGTTCACACACCTAGAGGGTGACCAGATCTCACGATGCCTGCCTGCAAGGGACTTCGATCCCAGAACACGCCGACGACACCAGCCCTTGTCCTTTCTGATCGGCGGACTGGACACCAGCCACATCCAGGTCACCGGCCTTTGAATGTGCAACAGAGGCTCAGACACAGGCCTGTCCTCCAATTTCCAGCATCCCTGTCCTGAAACCCGAACCTGATCCCTAACTCCTCACTCTATCCCCAAAAATAAATCCTTAGGAATGGTTTAAAAAAAACCCCAAAAAAAACCAACCTAATCTGAGCCATGACCTCGGCAGGGACCGGCTCAGTGCCATCTTGGAACTCCAGCCCTGTCAGGATGCTTTCTAACGTACATCTGTACAAGTTTGTTCGCATGTTTGGTGGCATGTCAGATCTCCTGAGGCTTCTAAGAAAGTACAGGTGTTGGGTCACCTTTGGTACTTGAACCCCTATGATGGAAACTGGAGGAAATACTGACCCCTTCCAAACCACTTTTTAATCACAAACAAGAGAAAACCTGCAGAGGCTGGAAATCTGAGCAGCACACACAAAACGCTGGAGGAACCTTCCAGACCAGGCAGCATCAATGGAAAAGAGTACAGTCGACGTTTCGGGCTGAGACCCTTCATCAAGACTGGAGAAAAAAGATGAGGAGTCAGAAGTAGAAGGTGGAGGAGGGGAGAGAGAAACACAAAGTAATTAGTGAAAACGGGAGGGGGGAGGGGTGAAGTAAAGAGCTGGGAAGTTAATTGGTGAAAGAGATACAGGGCTGGAGAAGGGGGAATCTGATAGGAGAGGACAGAAGGCCAAGGAAGAAAGAAAAGATGGAGGAGTACCAGGGGGAGGTGAGAGAGGGGAAGTGGGGTGGGGAATGGTGAAGGAGAGGTGGGGGTGGGGTAATTACCGGAAGTTTGAGAAATCAATGTTTACACCATCAGGTTGGAGGCTACCCAGACTGAGTATAAGACAGAATACTTATCCTCATTCTCAATAATTTCTCCTTCAAACAAAAGGGGTAGCCATGGGCACTCATGGGTCCCAGCAACGCCTGCCTTTTTGTCGGCTACGGGGAACAGTCTACGTTCCAAGCCTACACTGGTATCACTCCCAACTTTTCCTACGTTACATCGACAACCGCATTGGTGCTGCTTCCTGCAACTATGTGGAGCCTGTTGACTTCATTAACTTTGCCTCCAACTTCCACCCTGCCCTCAAATTTACCTGCTCCATTTCTGACACCTCCCTCCCCTTTCTCAATCTCTCTGTCTCTGTCTCTGGAGACAGCTTATCTATTGATATCTATTATAAACCACTGGACTCTCACAGCTACCTGGACTATTTCCCTTCCCACCCTGCTCCAACATCAACGCTGCCCTCAACCACATCTCTTCCATTTCACACATGTCTGCTCTCACCCCATCCTCCTGCCACCCTACCAGGGATAGGGTTCCTCTTGTCCTCACCTACCACCCCACCAGCCTCTATGTCCAGCACTTAATCCTCCATAACTTCCGCTATCTCCAAAGAGATCCCACCACCAAACACATCTTTCCCTCCCTCCCCCCCCCACTTTCTGCTTTCTGCAGGGATCGCTCGCTACGTGACTCTCTTGTCCATTCGTCCCTCCCCACTGATCTCCCCCCTGGCACTTATCCTTGCAAGCAGAACAAGTGCTACACCTGCCCTACACCTCCTCCCTCACTACCATTCAGGCCCCCAAACAGTCCTTCCAGGTGAGGTGACACTTCACCTGTGAGCCCGTTGGGATCACCTGTTGTACCCGATGCTCCTGGTGTAGCCTCCTGTATATTGGTGAGACCCAACATAGATTGGGAGACCGCTTCACTGAGCACCTATGCTCAGTCTGCCAGAAAAAATGGGATCTCCCAGTGGCCAGCCATTTTGATTCCACTTCCCATTCCGACATGTCAGTCTATGGCCTCCTCTACTGTTGTGATGAGGCCTCCTTTAGGTTGGAGGAATAACACCATATAACCCTAAGGCGTAGCCTCCAACCTGATGGCATGAACATTGATTTCTCGAACTTCTGGTAATGTTCCCCTTTCACCATTTCCCATTCCCTTTTCCCTCTCTCGTCTTATCTCTAGCCTGCCTATCACCTCCCCCTGGTGCTCCTCCACCTTTTCTTTCTTCCATGGCCTTCTGTCCTCTCCTATCAGATTCCCCCTTCTCCAGTCCTGTATGTCTTTCACCAATCAACCTCCCAGCTCTTTACTTCACCCCGAACCCACCCCACCGAGTTTCACCCATCACCCTGTGTTTCTCCCTCTCCTTCCCCCACCTCCTAACTCTGACTCCTCAGCTTTTTACTTTGTCCTGCTGAAGGGTCTCGGACCAAAACGTCGACTGTGCTCTCGTCCATAGATGCTGCCTGGCCTGCTGAGTTCAGATTCTACCTCACTGGTTTTGTACTGCGTGCCAAGTGAGTTGTTAGTCACCGGGAAGGATGGTAGTGTGGAATGTTATCTCGTGCGTAACAAGTAGCAGCATCGCCGCCTGTCAGGTGCTATCATTTAACTCGTGCTAAACCGAGACATTGGAATTTAGACTATCTACCATGTTCAATGTTCCAAGTAGGTATACGTCACCAAGTACAACCCTGAAATTCATTTTCACACAGACATTCACAGTAGAAAAAGAAGTACAATAGAATCAAATAAAAACTACACACAAATGAAAGTTTACAAATTGTGCAAATACAGAGAAACAGGAAATAAATAAATAAATAAATAACACAGAGAGCATGAGTTCCCGAAGGTGAGTCCAAAGGTTGTGTTCAGTGATCAGTTCAGTGTTATGTTGAGTGAAGTTACCCACACTGGTTCAGGAGCCTGATGGTTGAAGGGGAGTAACTGTTCCTGAACCTGGTGCTGTGGGACGTAAGGCTCCTCTACCTCCTTCCTGATGGTATTAGCGAGAAGAGAGTGTGGCCTGGATGGTGGGGTCCTTGATAATGGATGCTGCTTTCTTGTGGCAGCTCTCCTTACAGATGTGCTCAATGGTGGGGAGAGCTTTTCCTGTGATGGGCTGGGCTGTATCCACTACTTTTTGTAGGCTTTTCTATTCTTGGGCTTTGGAGTTTGCATTTGTTGTTGTTCAGTCATTTAGTCGAGTCTGACTCTTCGTGACCTCATGGACCGTACGGTCCATAGGGTTTTCATGAGAAGATACAGAAGTAGATCGCCAGGCTTTTCTTCCGCACAGATACTTGCTGCTGCTCAGGTTGGGACCCAGCTGGGTTTGAACTCAGAACCTTCTGCCTCGAAGTCCAGTGCTGATGCCACTACACCACCAGCCAATGTTCCCATAATTCAATCAGTCAGGATACTCTTCACTGTGCATTTATAGAAATTTGTCAAAAGCATGAGATGGCAAGCGGAATCTATGCAAAGTTCTACGGAAGTGAAGGCACTGCTGTGCTTTCTTTTAAATGGCATTTACATGCTCTGATATGATAACACCCAGGAATTTTAAGTTACTGACCCCTAAGGAGAAGGTGCTTGGGAAGCTGAAAGGTCTGAAGGTAGATAAGTCACCTGGACCAGATGGACTACACCTCAAGGTTCTGAAAGAGTTAACTGAAGAGATTGTGGAGGCGTTAGTAATGATGTTTCAAGAATTACTAGATTCTGGATTGGTTCCAGAGGACTGGAAATTTGAAAATGTCGCTCCACTCTTTAAGAAGGAAGAAAGGCAGAAGAGAGGAAATTATGGACCCGTTAGCCTGACCTCATTCAATACTTGGGAAGGTGTTAGAGTCCATTATTAAGGATGAGGTTTCAGCGTGTTTGGAGGGACATGATAAAATATATCAAAGTCAGCATGGTTTCCTTAAGGGGAAATCTTGCCTGACAGATCTGTTGAAATTCTTTGAAGAAATAGCAGGCAGGATAGACAAAGAAGTGCTAATGGATGTTGTTTATGTGGATTTTCAGAAGGCTTTTGACAAAGTGTGATACATAAGGCTGTTGATCAAGATAAGAGCCTAAGGTATCACAGGAAAGATTTAAGCATGGATGGGAGATTGGCTGACTGGCAGGAGGCAAAGTGTGGGAATAAAGGAGGCCTTTTCTGGTCGGCTGCCGGTGACAAGTGATGTTCCCTAGGGGTCAGTGTTAGGACTGCTTCTTTTCACGTTATATGTCAATGACTTAGATGATGGAGTTGATGGCTTTTTGTGGCCAAGTTTGGGGAAAAATATAAAGATAGGTGAAGGGGAAGGTAGTGTTGAGGAAGCAGATTAGGAGAATGGTAAAAAAGTGGCAGGTGGAATATAGTGTAGAGAAGTGTATGGTCATACACCTTGGTAGAAGGAAGAAAGACATGGGCAACTGTTTTAAAACGGGGAAAAATTCAGGTTGAGATGGTGATAAGGAAAGCAAATGCAATGTTGGCAGTTATTTTGAGAGAACTAGAGTATAAAAATAAGGATATAATGCTGAGGGTAGATAAGGCATTGGAAGTCTCCCAAGAATAAAAGAATTAATGAATGAGAAACATTTGATGGCTCTGGGCCTGTACTCTCGAGTTTAGAAGAATGAGGGGATCTCACTGAAACCTATCAAATATTGAAAGGCCCAGACAGAGTGGATGTGCAGAGGAAACCTCAAGGCAATGGAGTTGAGAGGGATGACAAATCAGCCATGATGGAACAGCAGAGCAGACTCAATGGGCTGAATGGCCTAATTCTGCTCCTATGTCTTATTGTGTTAATATGAGGAGGGGTCTGGTGGCCAGCATGACTTAAGTCTGGTAGTTGCTTCACCATTAAAGTTAAAACCCTGTAGGGAAAGGGTGTGGCCCTTTCCAGTTAATTAACAATACCGTCAGTTCCATTGCGGAAGATGTTTAAACTGCCCAGAGCGGAGAGCACTGTGATAGGAGAGGCAGCTGAAACCATTTTCTCCAGGGTAATGACCCAGATTTCCTGCCGTGGAACAGGAAGGATCAGGCGTGATGCTCATCACCTGAGAGCTGTTCACCTCAGGCAGCTTCAGAGACTCTAACCTGTCAACAAGGCAGCAACAGCGTCTCCTGAGATTTTAACCAGCTCTGTCCCTGCACTTCCAGTGCTGATATTTTTACCCCAAATAAACCGATGATTCCCATTCCCAAAATAATGTCAGCAACATTTTATCAACAGCTTGATTTGTTTTTAGCACAGCATCTGTCGTGAAGATGGTTCCGGCCTGAAACAGCATCTGGTTCGAAAGTTCAAAGCAAATTTATTTTCAAAGTACATATACAGTATATCACCATATAAAACCCAGAGATTCATTTTCCTGTGGTGGTGGTTGTCTCTCGGGGTCCGAGGAAGACTAACATTGTGCAGTCAGCTGTGGATACGCGTGGCTTCGGGGGCCGAAGGCCGAAGCACACATGCGGTTGCAGGTTGGACATGGAATGGCGGTTGTTGGAACAGGTGCACACACAGCTTTGTGGTGTCGGTCTCGTGCTGCTGCAAGGCGCTGATTTCAGTCATCCTCAAAGTCAGATGCAGCTTTTCCGGTCGGGGCGTGCCACGCAGCCCTGTCGGCTGCGGACCCCTCAAGTTGTCGAGGCTGGAGGTCTGCTCATTTAATGTACGATTTCAAATTGTCTTTGAATCTTTTTTTGGGGTGGCCCTGATTGCGACTGCCAAGCTCAAGCTCACCGTACAGCAGATGCCTGGGGATTCTTGTTTCACCCATGCAGATTACATGGCCAGTCCAGCGTAGCTGGGCCTGGAGGATCCTTGCCTCAATGCTTGTGCTGTTGGCTCTGTCAAGGAATTCCCGGTTGGTGATTCGGTCCGGCCATCGAATTCTCATGATCGACCGCAGAGAGCGCATGTGAAACTGCTCCGGCTGTTTGATGTGCCTGCAGTACAGGGTCCAGGCTTCTGCAGTCGTACAGGAGAGAGGTGAGGACCACAGCCTTGTACACCTTGAGCTTGGCTGAAACCTTGTACACCTGGAGCTTCCTTGTGCTCCAGAACTTTGACACGGAGTTCCCGAGTGCCTGGCTGGCTTTCTGGATCCTTGCTATGATCTCTTTGTCAAGGGATCCGTCACTGGAGATGGCGCTTCCTAGATACTCGAAGCTCTTCACATTCTTCACGACGGTGCCTTCGATGGTGATGCATGGCTGAGGAGAGTGACTGTTTAGTGCAGGTTGTAGGAGAACTTCTGTCTTACCGAGGCTAATTGTCAGGCCAAACGGCTTTGAGGCTGCGGAGAACTTGTCCACAATCGTCTGCAGGTGGTTCTCCTGGTGGGCCATGGGGGCACAGTCTTCAGCAAACAGGGCTTCAGTGATGAGCCTCCTCAACATTTTGGTCTTTGCAGCAAGACGTCTGAGGTCAAACATCGATCCGTCTAGGTGATATCTTATATACCCAGGTCTAGGTCCTTAACAACATGCTTCAGCACTTGGGTGAAGAAGAGGTTGAAGAGCACTGGTGCTAGAACGCACCCTTGCTTCACGCCATTTGAGATGTTGAAAGTCTGAGATGGGGAACCAGCTGAGAACACGTCTCCTGTCATGCCATCGTGGAGCAGGCGGATCAGTGTAGTGAATTTCTGCGGGCAGCCAAGCTTTCTAAGGATGACCCACAGCGCGTATTTGTTGACCGTGACAAACGCCTTCGTCAGATCAATGAAGACAGAGTATAATGTCATGTTCTGTTCCAGGCACTTCTCCTGTATCTGTCTCACTGTGAAGATCATGTCAACAGTGCCGTAGATGCCTCTGTAGTTCCCGTAGACGGTCCTTGAACCTTTATTTTTGTAGAGGGCGATTATTGTTACGTCTCTGTATATCACAGTATATCACCATATAAAACCATCTATATATAGTATATCACCATATAAAACCCAGAGATTCATTTTCCTGTGGTAAATACAAAGAATCAATGAAAGACCACACACAACAAGATGGACAAACAATGAATGTGCAAGTCTAGCCAGCTAGTTCCCCAGCACCCTGTGCAGATGGTAAGACCAGAATACTTAGGGACAAATTCAGCCCACCGTGTATGCTCCACCATTCCATCAGGGCTGGTTAGTTACCCTTTTCGGCCCCATTCTCCTGCCTTCTTCCTGTAACCTTTGACGCCCTTGCTAATCAAGAACCTATCGACCTCTGCTTTAAGTATCCCCAACACAGTTGACTATATCACTGCATCAGACTCACCACCCTCAGGATAAAGAAATCCCTCCTCAAATGTTCCAAAGGGACCTCCCTCTACTCTGAGGCTGTGCCCTGTACGCGGACTCCCCCCACTATAGGAAACATCCTCTCCATGTACACTTTACTAGATTATTAGATTAGATTATGAGGACACGCAGTCCTCTTTTATTGTCATTTAGTAATGCATGCATTAAGAAATGATACAATGTTCCTCCAGAATGATATCACAGAAACACAAGACAAGCCAAGACTAAAAAAACTGACAAAAACCACATAATTATAACATATAGTTACAACAGTGCAAAGCAATACCGTAATTTGATAAGAACAGACCATGGGCACGGTAAAAAAAAGTCTCAAAGTCTCTCGAAAGTTCCATCATCTCATGCAGACGGTAGAAGGAAGAAAACTCTTCCTGCCATGATCCTCCAGCGCCACAAACTTGCCGATGCAGCACCCTGGAAGCACCCGACCACAGTCCGACTCTTGCCTCCGTCTGAAAACTTCAAGCCTCCGACCAGCCCTCCGCCACCAAGCACCGAGCACCATCTCTGCCGAGTGCTTCAACCCCAGTCCCGGCAACAGGCAATAGGCAAAGCCGAGGATTTGGGGCCTTCCTCTCCGGAGATTCTCGATCACACAGTAGCAGCGGCAGCGAGGCAGGCATTTCAGAAGTTACTCCAGATGTTCCTCCGTGCTCCTCACGCCTGTCTCCATCAAATCAGGATTGTGCACGGTACCTACTTACAAATACGATATCATTTGGGAGCAGCCGCGCGCGCTGCGTCGCGTCGCCATCTTCTCCTCCCCTCCTTTATATAGGCATTTCAATATTCGAAAGGTTTCAATGAGATCCCCTCTCATTCCCAGGGTCATTTTTGTAAACCTCCTCTGGTTCTTTCCACTCCATTTGCCTATCACCCGCACATTCCTCCCACGGGGTCCCCTCCTCCCAGTGTTGCACCTGCCCACCCCATCTTCCTCACTTGGTTCCTGTCTCACCTTTCGCCAGGGTCTGGTGTCAGTCAGCCACTTTGTTTCTTCCTCTTGAGTCACTTCAGTGACGCAGTTCAAAGCAGAAATTCTTCTGGTGATTAAGCTTTATGGCAGACAATAATTAATTGGGAAGTCAAAGGCAAAGTAAATTTATTATCAAATAACATGTGAGTCACCATTTACTACCTTAGAGGAAATAAAGAAATGCAATAGAATTTATGAAAGCCATACATGAACAGATACTGACATCAACCAATGGGCAAAAGAAACCAAACTGCAATTAAAAAATGTTGGGAACATGAATTGTGGGCAGTGAGGCCTTGAAAGTGAAAGTCTATAGGTCGTGAAGTCAATTCAGAGTTGAGGTGAGTGAGGTTATCCACACCCGTTCAGGAGCCTGATGGCTGTAGGGTAGTTCTGGTACTGAACTTGCCTGTGGGGATACCCAGACTCCTACGCCTCCTTCCCGATGATAGTAGCGAGCAGGGAACATTGAGCTGGGTGATGGATCCTTGAATAATAAGACCATAAGACAAAGGGGCAGAATTCAGCCATTCGGCCCATCATGACTGCTCCACCACTCCAGCAGTGATCCATCATTCTCCTGCCTTCTCCCTGTAACATTTTACACCATGCTTAATTACAAAACTATCAACTTCTGCCTTAAATACGTTCATTGACTTGGCCTCCACAGCTACCTGTGGCAATGAGTTCCACAGACTCACCACACCCAGGCTAAAGAAACTTTTGCTCATCTCTCTTCTAAATGGAGGTCTCTCAATTCTGAGGCTGTGCCTTCTGGTCCTAGACTCCTCCACTACTGGAAACATCCTCTCCACGTCCACTCTACCCAGACCTTTCAATATTCGTTGGATTTCAATGAAATTCCCTCTCATTCTTCTAAGCTCCAGTGAGCACAAGCCCAGAGCCTGCTGAAGCTTCTCATATGTTAACTCTTTCATTTCTGAGGTAATTCTTGTGAACCTCCTCTGGACCGTCTCCAGTGTGAGCATATCTTTTCTTGGCTAAAGGGCCCAAGACCACTCAGAGTATTTCAAGTGTAGTCTGACCAATGGCATATAAACCCTAACCATCACATCCTTGCTTTTTTACTCTAGTCCTCTAACATTGCATTTGCCTTTCTTATCACCAACTCACCCTGCAAGTTAACCTTTAGGGGATCCTGCACAAGGACTCCCAGGTCCCTCTGCACCTCTGATTTGTGAGGTTTCTCCCTATTTTAAAATAGTCTACACCTTTGTTCCTTGTGCCAAATTGCATGACACTACACTTCCCTACACCGTATTCCATTGCCAATTCTTTGCCCATTCCTCCAGTCTGTCCAAGTCCTTCTGCAGGACACCCTGCTTCCTCAACACTTCCTGGCCCTCCACCTATCTTCGATTCATCTGCAAACTTGGCCACAAAGCTATCAATTCCTTCATCCAAATCATTGATATACAAAATGGAAATAAGTGATCCCAACACCAACCCCACCAGCACACCACTAGTTACCAGCAGCCAATCATAAAAGGCTCCCTTTCTTCCCACTCTTTGCCTCCTGCCAGTCAGCCAATCTTCTATCCATGTTGGTACCTTTCCGGTATTTTGCTAAGCACCTCACGTGTGGCTCCTTGTCAAAGGCCTTCTGAAAATCCAAATGAACAGCATCTACTTACTCTCCTTTGACTATCCAGCCTGTAATTTCCTCAAAGAATTCCAGCAGATTTATCAAGTAGAGGTATTTCCTTAAGGACATTGTGCGACTTCACTAGTTTTATCATCTACTTCCAAATACCTCCTCAGCCTTAATGATAGACAGAGGCATCTTTCCAACCATTGGAATCAGGCTAACTGGCTTATAATTTCCTTTTTTCTGCCTCCCTCCCTTCTTAAAGAGTAGAGTGATATTTTCAATTTTCCAGTCCTGAGGACTGGATTCCAGAATCCAGTGAAAAGATGATTACTAATATCTCCACAATCTGTTCAGCTACCTCTTTAAGAACTCTTGGATGTTGTCTATCTGGTCCAGGTGACTTATCTACTTCTAGGCGTTTAAGCTTCCCAAGCACCTTCTCCTCTGTAATAGCAACCTCACTCACTGCTGCCCCTGACACTCTAGCATTTCCAGCATTCTGCTAGTGTCTTCCACATGAAAATGACGCAAAATACTTAAGAAGTTTGTCCACCATTTTCTGTCCTCCATTACCACCTCTCCAGCATCATTTTCCAGCAGTCCAATATCCACTCTCATCATTCTTCTATTCTTTTTACATTGTATCCTCTTTTACCAGGGGTGATTGATAGGTTCATAGCTGAAGGTAGAAGGAGTCAATTTTGGAAAACCTAGCACATTTATTTTTCAACATAGTCCCCTCCTACATGTACACACTTAGTCCAGTGGTCGTGGAGCATATGGATCCCTTCTTTGTAGAAGTGGTCCACAGCAGGGGTGATTGATAGGTTCGTGGCCTAAGGTAGAAGGAGAAGAGTTATACAGCTCCTGTTACATGCACATGCAGGTCAACTCTTTGAGTGAAAGTGCAGAAAGTTTGAAGTTAATAACTCATCTCCTTCTACCTTAGGCCACAAACTTATCAATCACCCCTGCTGTGGACCACTTCTGGAGGTCCAGGATGCCGACTTCTACAAAAAAGGGATCTGTATGCTCCACGACCGCTGGACTAAGTGTGTAAATGTAGGAAAAATAAATGTGCTAGGTTTTCTAAAATTGACTCCTTCTACCTTAGGTCACAAACTTATCAATCACCCCTCGTTTATTATTGGCTAGATTCTCTTTGTATTTCATCTTTTCTCTCTTATGGCTTTTTAGTTGCCTTCTGTTGGATTTAAAAAGCTCTCCAATCCTTTACGTTCCCACTGATATTTGCTATATTATATGCCCTCTCTTTTGCTTTTCTGCTGTCTTTGGCTTCCCTTGTCACACACAGTTGTCCCATCCTCCCTTTAGAATACTTCTTCATCTTTGAGATGTATCTTACCTGCACCTTCCAAATTTCCTCCAGGAAGTCCAGCCATTGCTGTTCTGCCATCATCCCTGCTAGTGTCCCCTTCCAATTTGCTTTGTCCAGCTCTTCTCTCATGCCTCTGTAATTCCTTTACTCCACTACAATATTGATACATCTGACCTTAGCTTCTCCTTCTCAAACTGCAGGGTGAATTCTATCATATTATGCTCACTGACTCCCACAGGTTCCTTTCTCTTAATCACCCCAATGAAATCTGGTTCATTACACAACACCCAATCCAGAATTGCCTCTCCCCTAGTGGGCTCAAACACAAGCTGCTCTAAAAAGCCATCTAGTAGTCATTCTGCAAATTCCCTCTCTTGGGATTCAGCACCAATCAGATTTTCCCAATCTACCCGCTCATTGAAACCCCCCATGATTATCGCAGAATTGCCCCTTTTTCATGCCTTTTCTGTCTCCTTTGCAATTTGTAGCCCATATCCTGACTGCTGCTCAGAGGCAACTCCTATCAGGGTCTTTTTATCCTTGTAGTTCCTAAACTCTACCCACAAGGACTCTACATCTTCTGATCCTATGTCACCTCTTTCTGAGGACTTGATTTCATTTTTTACCAACACGGGCACACTGCCCCCTCTGCCTACCTGCCTGTCCTTTCACTACAATGTGTTTCCTTTGATGTTAAGCTCTCAACTATGTATGATCTTCTCTCAGCCACAACTCAGTCATGCCCACAACCCTATACCTGGCAATTCTAATTGCACCACAAAATCATCTACCTTATTCCATAAACTGTGTGCATTCAAATATATAAACCTTCAATCCTGTATTCATTGCCCTTTCCGATTTTGCCTGTATGTTACACTTTATCTCAACCCACTGACTGCAATGTTGCCCTGCCATCTGCCTGACCTTCCTCGCAGTCTGGCTCCACACTGCATCTATTTGTATACCAACTACAACCCCGTTCTCAGCCCTATTACTCCAGTTCCCATCCCTCTGCCAAATTCGTTTAAACTCTCCCCAACAGCTCTAGCAAAACTGCCCACAAGGATATTGGTCCCCCTCAGGTTCAGGTGAAATCTGTCCTTTTTCTCATACCTTCCCCAGAAGAGATCCCAATGATCTAGAAACCTGAAACCCTGTTCCCTGCATCAATTCTTTAGCCATGACTTTATCTACCTAATCATCCTATTCTTACCCTCACTGACAGGCAGCACAGGCAGCAATCCAGAGATTACCACACTGGAGTACTGCTTTTCAGTTTCTTTCTGTTTAAGAATACCATGGACCTGATCCAAGACATCCCCGACCCTGGTACCCAGGACGCATCATACTCAGGATCGTACCCAGGATTGTCTCTTCTGTATCCAAGGAGTCCGCTTTCTGATGATCTAATTATGGAATCCCTATCACTACTGCACGCCTCTTTCCCCCTTCCCTTCTGAGCCACGGAGCCAGACTCATTGCCGGGGAGCTGGTAGAACGACTCCCCCAGCAGTATCCAAAGCAGTATTCTGATTGTTTTTAAGGGGACAGCCACAGAGGTTTTGTGAACTGGCTGCTTATTCCCTTTCCATCTCCTGCCAGTTATCCAGTTACCTGCCTCCTTCAACTTAGGGGTGACTACCTCCCTGTAGCTCCCATCTATCACCTGCTCATCCTCCCACGTGAGCCGAGGGTCACTGAGCTGCAGCCCCAGTTCCATTAACACGGTCTCTGAGGAGCTGCAGATTGATGCACTTTGTGCGGGTGTACTTACTGGGGAGACTGGAGATCTTCCAGAGTTCCCACATCTCACACGAGGAACGTACCACTATCTCCAGATCCATTTTCAGTGCACTAGCTATGTACTAACAGAGAGGAAACAATTACTAGATATTTCCTTACTTACTTTGGACTCTGCCTGTTGGTGCTTGGGCCTGTCGAGCCAAAGCGAGGCCACTCTAACAATGCTGCACTCCAACAGTGGCTGCTCCACCCTCAGCACCTTTCCTTTTGTTGGCCCCGCGTCAATTGCCACCCACCGAAAAGAAGCTGAAAGCTCCCGAGCTCTTTTCAAACCTCAGGCTGCATCACCAGTCTACGACCCCTTGCACTGGTTTCAGCCCGCTGAAAATCTCTGCCTCCTTGCTGCAGCGCTCCATGTAAATGTGCTCAGAGGTGGAGAGGGCTTCTCTTGAGAAAGCTGAGTTGTATCCACCATTTTCTGTTCTGGACTTTGGCGCTTCCACACTGGGCCATGATGCAGACAGTTAGGATGTTCTCCACTATGCATCTCTAGTGCTGTTCTGTAATAAAATACCGTGAAAAGCAATGCCCAAGACACCTACACTCTGTCCGCCAGAGAAGGCAGGATCTCCCAGTGGCCACACATTTTAATTCCACGTCCCATTCCCATTCTGATACGTCTATCCACGGCCTCCTCTACTGTAAAGATGAGGCCACACTCAGGTTGGAGGAACAACACCTTATATTCCGTCTGGGTAGCCTCCAACCTAATGGCATGAACATTGACTTCTCTAACTTCCGCTAATGCCCCACCTCCCCCTTGTACCCCATCTGTTATTTATTTATATACACACATTCTTTTTCTCTCTCTCCTTTTTCTCCCTCTGCCCCCCTCACTATACCCCTTGCCCATCCTCTGGTTTTTCTCCCCTCCCCCTTTTCTTTCTCCCTGGGCCTCCTGTCCCATGATCCTCTCACATCCCTTTTGCCAATCACCTGTCCAGCTCTTGGCTCCATCCCTCCCCCTCCTGTCTTCTCCTATCATTTCAGATCTCCCCCTCCCCCTCCAACTTTCAAATCTCTTACTCACTCTTCCTTCAGTTAGTCCTGACGAAGGGTCTCGACCCGAAACGTCGACTGCACCTCTTCCCACAGATGCTGCCTGGCCTGCTGCGTTCACCAGCAACTTTGATGTGTGTTCCCCAAGATTATATTTGCTTGAAGGAATACTTCACTGGCTCTAGTGGAAACTGCCCTTGAGGATGGAAGATTGTAAATTATTCACATACGTGTCACAACCACTTCTGCCACAAACAAGTGTGACCGGACACACAGGGCAGTTTGAACAAGAATATCACAGACTGAGGTTTTGTGAGGTGAGGGCCTCCAGCAGTCAGGGTCGACCATGGACGTTGCGCCCTAGCTGTCTAGCTACGTAGCCAGAGCAGTACGATATGGAGAGCAAGCTGTTGCCCGTGTAGCAATCTCTCCCTCTCTCCACAACGGATGAACCCGAAGGAATGTTTGAGACCGATACAGTTTGGTACCAGCAGTGTCGCAGGAGTGGCCAGTCAGCGTTAAACTCAACGTAGGATTGCTTTAGTGACTCCAGCGTCAGATTTTTCCCTCGGGGTTTACTCCCGAAGCCTTCCCCATGAGTGGGTGTAGCTGCAAGGCAGCAGAAGTTTGAGATCTGAGTTTTCCTTCTCTTAGATTGAGGTTTAATTAGTGTATTTCTTATTATTCTTCTACTTATTTCTTATTTTATCTGGCATTTTGGCCCAGGTTAGTGTGGAGCCACCGTTGTTTCTCATTCTCTAACTTCAATTCTTCAGGAACCTCCCCAAACTCCTGTGCCTCTCATTTAATGCCAAGCACTTATTTACCCTTTCAGTGAAACGCTTTGGGTCTCACTGCATTTGGGTTAGGTTTAAAGGCACCATTTAAATGTTTTCGTGGTATCCAAATGCTGTCAGCCAAGTTTCATTTGCCGAGCCTGAGAATTCTTCTCAGAGTGAGATTACAACTGGAATGGCAATACTAAGATAATCAGGCAGCGTCTGTGGTGAGAGAGAAACAGGGTGCGCATTTCACACTTCAATGATACTTTGTCAGAGTTGGGTAACCAAAACTGCAAGCGTGCTTTAAATGGCAGAGAGGGAGAGGTGTCAAACCAACAGAGAACATGTGCGTGGCAGGGCAGGACCATGATTCTCCAGGTGACCCAGATGCCTCTGGTGCCTCCTAAAGGAGGGAGATGAACGCTTGTCCGTCATATCTGCTCCCTCTGGAGGAGTGTGTCTGGAGGGAGATCAGTGCTTGCCCGTCATAACTGCTCCCTCTGGAGGAGTGCGTCCGGAGGGAGATGAGTGAGGACAGTGGAGAGAAAAAAAACAGGCTGTGGCAGATGCTAGAAATCTCAAATGAAAGAGAAGACTGGAATTACCCAGCAGGTCAGTCAGCGTCCGTGAAGAGGAAAAGGTGAGTGAGCAACTTTCTAGCAGAACTGACCTGTTGTGCGGAAAAAAAGGGAGGACTGGTTTCAGAAATTGTCCAGTTTAGTGTTGAGTCCCAAAATCTGTGACATGGCCAGTGAGAGGGTAAGGTGCTCTTCCTCCAGCGTACACTGGGCTTAGTATAAGGGGGAGATGTCAGAGGTAATCTTTTTTTACACAGAGAGTGGTGGGTGTGTAAAATGCTTTACCAGGGGTGGTGGTAGAGGCAGATACATTAGGGGCACTTAAGAAACTGTTAGATTGGCACATGGATGATAGAAAATGGAGGACTATATAGGAGGGAAGAGTTACGTTGATCTTGAAGTAGGTTAAAAGGTCAGCACAGCATCATAAGTCAAAGGGTGTGTACTGCACTGTAGTGTTCTGTGGTCTTGACTGGAGAAGTGTTGGAGGTCTGAAAGCAGAATTCACAGCATGAGGTAAAACTAGCACATATGTGGGTTATTCCTCAGTAACTCCACACCGTAGCTTGGGGTGGCCCATCGTTATCTTCACTCCTACGCTACTCTTTAGCTGCTACTGCCTTTTCCAAAGGCTGCGCTTCACCAACTGTGAGATATCTTGCAGCCTCCCACATACCTACTCTTCCAGCTACGTCGTTCTCTTGATGTAAATGTGCCAGCTTACAGTGAGGTTAACATCAACAGGTTGGTCCCTCTGGCCAAGAACACACACAAAGCATAATCGTTAGCAAGGCGGAAGGGAGTGGGAAAGGAGGCTAAAGAACTCTCCCTGGCGAGGCAAAGCCCACACAATGGATAGCTAACAACTACTGAGGGAGTGAATGTACTGGTATTGCTTTTATTATCGTCATGTATACCAAAGTACAGTGAAAAGCTTATCTTGCATACTGTACATACAGATCAGATCATTACACAATGCATTGCAGTAGAACAAGCTTCAACAGTAACAATGCAGAATCAAACGTAAACCCGACCCAGAAAGCGTTGTACAGGTAAACAATAAACAAGGTAGATTATGATGTCAAGAGTTAATTTTATGGCTCAAGTGGGTAGAAGTTGACCTGAGCCTGGTGTTATCTGAGTTTCGGCTTTTCTGTCTCCTGCCTGACGGGAAGAGAGAATGTCCAGGCCGAGTGGGGTTTTTGATCATGCTGCCAATGACACATCTCAAATTCCAGTGGGGTTGCCAGCAATGGCCCAGAAAATCCAGTGTAAGCTTGACAGACACTGGCTCAACTGGTAAGCCTGATGCCTGAATCCAGGTTCAATCATGGAGTTCACACTTTCTCCCTCAGACCCGGTGAGTTCCAATGTCCTCCCATGCCCCACCCCCAGACTTGTGGGCTGGTAGACAAACAACAGAAAATCTGCAGATATTGAAGTACACACAAAATGCTGGAGGAACTCAGCAGGCCAGGCAGAATATCTGGAAAAGAGTCACACAGTCGATGTTTCAGGCCGAGACCCTTCCTCAGCATATACTGTTCTTACTCTGTTGGGGAGCGCTAGGATCTGGGTGGGGGGGGAAGGTATTTGGTGGGAATGAGGGGGAATAAAATAGGATGAGTGAAAATGCCAATTTAAGGACCAGCACCAGACTTGTGGATCAAAGGCCCTGTTACTGCACTGTCTTCGGAATGGACACTGGCTCCAAAACATCGTAAATCCAGTCTCATTACAGCACTGAACTTTTATTTCTTTCTTTAATGATACAGCACAGTGTAGATCTTTCTGGCCTTTTGAGTCACATTGCCCCAGCTACCCCCAACTACCCTGATTTACCCCTAACCTAATCACAGGGACATTTTCAATGACTAGTTAACCTTTGGACTGTGGGAAGAAAGAGGCCGACCTAAAGAAAGCTCGTGCATTCCAAGGGGAGGACGTAGTGAGACTGAGATTCAGATTAGTTCATTATCATAGACATCAGGGTGTAATGAGATTCCTTCACGCCTGAAGCTCAGAGTAAACGTTGCTCTTGGTGGTGGTGAATACAACAGTAAATTTACTGGTAAATGCAATAGTGCAAAGTTTGGCCTGCACCTCCAATTAATCTACAAACGGGTACATCTTTGGACTGTGGGAGGAAACCAGAGCACCCGGAAGAAACGTGCACATTCACAGGGAGAATGAACAGACTCCTCCCAGACGATGCCAGAACTGAACTCTGAACTCTGAACTCTGACTGTAAAGGCATCATGCCACTCTCACTAAATCTTCAGCATTTCTATGGAAATGCTGAACAAGTTAGATATTGGCCTGATTCTTCCTTTCCCGATTCTTTGCAGAGTCTTCGATATCTGGTCAAAGACAACCATTTAGATTGTCTTCTCTCGCCTGCAAACAGACAGATGTTATACGAAGGGAGATTAGCCCTTGTAGGTCAGTGTTTCTCCTTCCACATTGCAAAAGCAGTCATGCTCATTGTCAAGTATGTAAAATAAATTGTTTCTAATTAATGTTTTTTTTTAAACAGGAGCTACAAAATTCCTGGATGTGCATTTGTTTCTATTTGATGATTTACTCTTAATCACAAAGATTAAAAATGCAAAAAAGGTAATGAATTATTTCCACATTATAACTTGAGAAATAGTCATTAGCGGGTTCTATAGAGAATAGATCATTACAGCACAGTACAGGCCCTTCAGCCCACAATGTTGTGCTGACCTTTAAACCTCCTCCAAGATCAATGTAAACCTTCCTTCCTACATAGCCCTCTAATTTCTTTCATCCATGTGCCTATCTGCGAATCTTTTATATGTCCCTAATGTACCTGCCTCTACCATCACCCGAGAGGGCATCCTACACACCCAGCACTTTTCTGTGCTTAAAAAATAACTTTCCTCTATTTATTCCACCATTCTCGTATTCACCATTTCTGCTCTGGGGAAAAGGCTCTATCTCTGCCTCCTATCATCTTGTACTGCTCTATCAAACCATTTCTCATCCACCTTCACATGAAAGAGAAAAGTCCCAGCTCACTAAACTTCTCCTTATTAGACATGCTCTCTAATCCAGGCGGCATCCTGGTAAATCTCCTCTGCACCCTCTAAAGCTTCCACATCCTTCCTGTAACAAGGAGACCAGGACCGAACTCAATATTCCAGGGCCTTATAGAGCTGCAACATTACTCCAGAATCAGGATTAATATCTCTGCTATTTGTTAATTTTGCTGCAGCAGTTCAATGCAATCATGATAAATATAGGGGGAAAACTGATAGTGAAGGTAAGTCGTGAAAAATAGGACCAATCAAGTGTGACAGTGGAAAGGTGTGTATGGAACCAGAGGAGATAGCAGAGGTACTTTGCTTCAGTATTCACTACGGAAAAAGTTCTTGGCGATTGTCATGATGACTTACAGTGGACTGAAAAGCTTGAGCATATAGACATTAAAAAAGAGGATGTGCTGGAGCTATAGGAAATCATGAAGTTGGATAAATCCCTGGGACCAGACGAGATGTACCCCAAGCTACTCTGGCAATGATCTTTGCATCATCAATGGGGACAGGAGAGGTTCTGGAGGATTGGAGGGTTGCAGATGTTGTTCCCTTATTCAAGATAGGGAGTAGAGTCAATGTGTGGCCACTGGGAGATCCTGCTTTCTCTGGCGGACAGAGCGTAGGTGTTCAGCGAAACGGTCTCCCAGCCTGCGTCGGGTTTCGCCAATATATAGAAGGCCACATCGGGAGCACCAGATGCAGTATATCACCCCAGCCAACTCACAGGTGAAGTGTCGCCTCACCTGGGAAGACTGTCTGGGGCCCTGAATGGTGGTGTGGGAGGAAGTGTAAGGGCATGTGTAGCACTTGTTCCGCTTACAAGGATAAGTGCCAGGAGGGAGATCGGTGGGGAGGGATGGGGTGGACGAATGGACATGGGAGTCACGTAGGGAGCGATCCCTGCGGAAAGCAGAGGGGGGGGGGAGGGAAAGATGTGCTTAGTGGTGGGATCCCGTTGGAGGTGGCGGAAGTTACGGAGAATTATATGTTGGACACGGAGCAGGATCTCCCAGTGGCCACACATTTTAATTCCACGTCCCATTCCCATTCTGATATGTCTATCCACGGCCTCCTCTACTGTAAAGATGAAGCCACACTCAGGTTGGGGGAACAACACCTTATATTCCGCCTGGGCAGCCTCCAACTTGATGGCATGAACACTGACTTCTCAAACTTCCGCTAATTCCCCACCTCCCCCTCGTACCCCATCCGTTATTTATTTATATACACACTTTCTTTATCTGTCTCTCCTTTTTCTCCCTTTGTCCTTCTGACTATACCCCTTGACAATCCTCTGGGCTTCCCCCCTCCCCGTTTTCCTTCTCCCTGGGCTTCTTGTCCCATGATCCTCTCGTATCCCTTTTGCCAATCAACTGTCCAGCTCTTGGCTCCATCCCTCCCCTCCTGTCTTCTCCTATCATTTCAGATCTCCCCCTCCCCCTCCCACTTTCAAATCTCTTACTAGCTCTTCTTTCAGTTAGTCCTGATGAAGGGTCTCGGCCCGAAACGTCGACTATACCTCTTCCTAGAGATGCTGCCTGGCCTGCTGCGTTCACCAGCAATTTTTGTGTGTGTTGCTTGAAATTCCAGCATCTGCAGATTTCCTTGTGTTTAAGTGTGAGGTGGTTCATTATGGTCAGTCAAATATGATGGCAGAATATAGTGTTAATGGTAAGACTCTTGGCAGTGTGGAGGATCAGAGGGTTCTTGGGGTCCGAGTCCATAGGACACTCAAAGCAGCTGCGCAGGTTGACTCTGTGGTTAAGAAGGCATATGGTGCATTGGCCTTCATCAATCGTGGGATTGAGTTTAAGAGCTGAATATTACAGCTATATTGGATCCTGGTCAGACCCCACTTGGAGTACTGTGCTCAGTTCTGGTCACCTCACTACAAGAAGGATGTGGAAACCATAGAAAGGGTGCAGAGGAGATTTACAAGGATGTTGCCTGGATTGGGGAGCATGCCTTATGAGAATAGGTTGAGTGAACTCGGCCTTTTCTCCTTGGAGCGATGGAGGATGAGAGGTGACCTGATAGAGGTGTACAAGATGATGAGAGGCATTGATCGTGTGGATAGTCAGAGGCTTTTTCCCAGGGCTGAAATGGCAAATACTAGAGGGCACAGTTTTAAGGTGCTTGGAAGTAGGTAGAGAGGAGATGTCAGGGGTAGGTTTTTTACACAGAGAGTGGTGAGTATGTGGAATGGGCTGCCAGTGACGGTGGTGGAGGCGGATACGGTAGGGTCTTTTAAGAGACTCCTGGATAGATAGATGGAGCTTAGAAAAATAGAGGGCTATGGGTAACCTGAGGTAATTTCTAAAGTAAGGACATGTTCAGCACAGCTTTGCATCCGAAAGGGCCTGTATTGTGCTGTAGGTTTCCTATGTTTCTATAATTTACAATAAGTATGTATACGGTATGTATAAAAATGGATATAGCGCTTTCCCGGCATAAACGATGAATAAAGTCTCCTCGGGATTCATTCCTGAAGAAGATGGCAGAGTTTGTCATTGAAACATTGGTTATAATAGAAGCCCGAGAAAAGTTTATTCATCATATATATGTATATTTAATAGTCAAAATAAGTAGAGCAAAAACAGACATTTTTAAAAAATAGTGATTCAGTGTTCATGGGTTCAATGTCCATTTAGAAATTGGGTAGCAGTGGGGAAGAAGTGGTTCCTGGTTCAGGCCTCTCTAGTTTCTTCATGATGGTAACAGTGAGAAAGGGGCATCCCTCAGTGGTGGGGTGCTTAATGAGGGACGCCGCCTGTCTGAGACGCTGCTCCTTGAAGATGTCTTGGATACGAGGGAGGCTAATACCCAAGATGGAGCTGACTGATCTTTCAACTCTCCACAGCTTACCTCGATCCTGCGCCTGTGAAAACTTTGTCCAGTTTCCCCACTTATGGTGTCAGGGAGAGAGGGAGAGAGGGAGAGAGGGAGAGAGGGAGGAGTGGGAGAGAGGGAGGGAGAGAGGGAGAAGTGGGAGAGATGGAGAGATGGAGAGATGGAGGTGGGAGAGAGGGAGAGAGGGAGGAGTGGGAGAGATGGAGAGATGGAGAGATGGAGAGATGGAGAGATGGAGAGGGGGAGAGATGGAGAGGGGGAGAGATGGAGAGGGGGAGAGGGGGAGAGGGGGAGAGGGGGAGAGAGGGAGAGAGGGAGAGAGGGAGAGAGGGAGGAGTGGGAGAGAGAGGGAGAGGGGGAGAGAGGGAGAGAGGGAGGAGTGGGAAGTGGCATTTAGAAGTAGTATGATGGAATGTTGTGGCTGATGAATTAATGATTTTATACTCCGGCAGAAAGCTGCAGCCCTAGACACCGGGTTCAGAAACTCCTCGTCCAGTCCTGAGCTGCAAGCCATAGTCAGGGACGGAGCTGTGTGTTGTGTACTTGAACAACCCATTCCACTGGACAGATTGACGCTGAAGAACATCGATCCATTCCACTCAGCTGGTACAGTTCACTATTTTAGAACATCAAGCAGTATGGGCCCTGCGGCCTACAATGTTGTGCTGACCTCTTAACCTATTCCAGGAACAATCCCACAATGCCCTTTGTTTTCCTTTCATCCAAGAATCTCCTAAGTTTCCCTCATGTATTTAAGTTTCCCTCATGTATTTATCAGCACCACCATCCCTGGAAGAGCTTTTCACACTCCCACCACTATTGGTGTAAAAAAAAACTACCTCTGACATGCCCCCCCAAACGTTCCTCCAATCCTCTTACAATTATACCTTCTAGAATTAGCCATTTCCACCCTGGGAAAAAGGCACTGGCTGTCCGTTCTATTTATACCTCTGATACAACTCTGTCAAGTCATCTTGCATCCTCCTTTACGCCAAAGAGAAAAGCCCTAGATTTCTCAGCCTTTCTTTGTAAGAAATGCTCTCTAATCCAGGCAGCGTTCTGGTAAACTCCATCTGCATCCTCTCCAAAGCTTCCACGTTCTTCTATAATGAGGTGACCAGAACTGAACACAATGTTCCAAGTGTGGTCTAACCAGAGTTTTAAATAAAGTTAGCTCGCGGCTCTTGAACTCATTCCCTTGACTAATGAAGGCCTACATCTTCCTGTCAACTTGAACAGGAACTTTATGCACTTGGACCCCAAGATCCCTCTGTTCCTCCTGCCATTAACCTTGTACTCTGCCTTCAAGTTCAATCTTCCAAAGTGAATCACTTCACACAAGTGTATCTTTCTGCCAGTGTTACTCTACCAGGGGTGACAAACCATTCTGAGTGTGGGTGCCCAAATTAGAGATAATCCAAAAAATTATCTCGCATGCCAAAGTAATTTTGAGCAGAGACTATCATTGATTAATGAATTAGTAACAATAATTATGGACATTTTTATGAAAACAATATGTCCCAGTGCTTGGTTACTTGTATTCACTGTTTTGCTACTAAAGGCATCCATTAGTCTTGCGAGACCATGGATCTGTGCCTGGAAAGTCTCCAGGGTGCAGGCCTGGGCAAGGTTGTATGGAAGACCAGCAGTTGCCCCTGCTGCAAGTCTCCCCTCTCCACACCATCGATGTTGTCCAAGGGAAGGGCAAGGGTCAATACAGCTTGGCACTGGTGTCGTCACAGAGCAATGTGTGGTTAAGTGACTACTTGGCCACGTGCCCACTTTTACTACTAAATAACAGTATAAAAGACAGATTGAAATAGATGAAGCATTTTAGAAAACCTGTTCAAACATTATTAATATTAATCTTTTAGAAAGACAATTGTAAAATATTTGTGAGTGTGCCTGAACACTGGATTATCCGTGTACATCCAGTGTTCACTCACAAACTGTTATTATCTGCGGATTTCCAGGGTTCACTCGCAAACTCAGAAGACAAAAGCATAAGCAGAGTGAATCCAATATTTTCCTGTGAAAACATCTCATTGCTCTTGGGTTGTAAAAAGTAACTTGCTGCTTCATTTGGCAGTAAAGATATTCATTTTGTACCTTTTTATTATGGGTGTGGGCACTGTATGTCATGTGGCAACAAAATTGTTTTGTTTGCCACCTCGGTGACCAATGGTGGCCGGTCAATTAGTTACACGTGGTTAATTTAGAATCCAGACTTGGCCGATTGAATTTATGATTGACCAATAAAAATTCAATAATAGGTGAACATTGCCTCATTATCCAGAGCAACATACACAAAATGCTGGAGGAACTCAGAATATCAGGCTGCATCTATGGAAATTAATAAGCAGATGGCGTTTTGGGCAAGCCCCTTCAATGGGACTGGATAAGATGCCAGAATAAAAAGGTGGGGGGAGGGGTTAGGAGGATAGATAGAAAGTGATAGGTGAAGCCAGGTGTGTGGGAAAGGTAAAGGGCTGGAGAAGAAGGAATCTGATAGGAGAGGAGAGTGGACCATGGAGAAAGGGAAGGAGGAGGGGCACCAGGGAGAGGTGATAGGCGGCCAAGGAGAAGAGGTAAGAAGACAAAGCAGGGAACCGAAGAGGGAAGGAGGAGGGGAAAAAATTACCAGAAGGAGAAATCGAAGTTTGTGCCATCAGGTTGGAGGCTACCTAACCAGAATATGAGATGTTGCTTCTCCAATCTGAGGGTGGCCTCATTTATGCAGAAGATGAGGCCACTGACTGACATGTCAGAACAGGAATGGGGATAGAAATTAAAATGACTGGCTTGTGAGAAATTCCTCTTTTTGAGGATGGAATGGAGGTGCTCGACAAAGCATTCCCCAGTTCGCTGTATGTCGGGTCTCACCAGTGTAGAGGAAGCCACAACTGGAGCACCAGGTACAATAGATGACCGTCCCTGGAAGGGCCGTTTGGGGCCCTGACTGGAGGTGAATAGGTAGGCTTAGCATTTCTGTCACTTGTAGGAGGGAGGTTAGTGGGGAGGGGTGTATGAACAAGGGAATCACGGAGGGAGCAATACTGGCGGAAAGCAGTGTGGGCAGGGGGTGAGGTAAAGATGCATTTGGTGGTAGGATCCCGTTGAAAATGGTGGAAGTTGCGGAGAATGAGGTCTTGGATGTGGAGGCTCCAAGTGTAGCAGGTGAGGACAAGAGGAACTCTATCCCTGTTAAGATGGTGGGAAGATGGGGTCTGGGAAATGGAGATGTAGGCATCAATAGTGGAGGAAGGAAAACTCCATCCTTTGAAGGAGGAGGATATCTCTGATGTCCTAAAAAAAGAATTCCCTCATCCTCATCCTGGGAACAGATGCAGCAGACTCAGAGGAACTGAGAAAAGGGAAGGGCATTTTTACGGGACATAGTGTGGGAGGAGGTACAGTCAAGGTAGCTGTAGGGATCAGTAGGTTTATAAAAGATGTCTGTAGACAATTTGTTTCCAGAGATGGAAATCAAGAAATCGAGAAAGAGAATGAAATGTCAGAAATGGCAGGGTGGAAGTTGGAGGCAAAGTTGATGAAATTGACGAGCTCAGCTTGGGTGCAGGAAGCAGCACCAATGCAGTCGTCAATGCAGCACTGAAATAGTTGGTGAGCATTACAGGGAAGGCGTGGAGCATGGACTGTTCCACGTAGCCAGTGAAAGGCAGGCACAGCTGGGGCCCATGCGGATGTCCACGGCTAACCCTTGAGCTTGCAGAAAGTGGGGAGGAGCAGAAGGAGAAATTGTTGAGAGTGAGGACCAGTTCTGCCAGACGAAGGAGGGTGGTGGTGGTGGTTTATGACATGATATTCCTTTTCATTTATACTGTTTGTAGCTTATAGTAATTTCAGACTGCTGCCACAAAACAACAAATTTCCCATCATATCAGAGATACCACGCTGATTCTGACTGATGTGAGCTCAGTGTATGATCACACATCAGCCATGTAAAGTTTACCCATGTGTGCATGCTTGGGGAGCAGTACATTGGAAAGGAGAGTGTGTTTTATCATTATAGAACAAAAAAAAAATCACTAAATCAGGCAGCATCTGTGGAAGTGAAAACAGGAAATATTTCCAGGCCTGGACACTTTGTCTCCAGGCAGTCAACGATCACAATTAAAACTAATGTTTAAAAATAAAACTGCACAATTTGAACAAAACTGAATAGATCTTCACACAAGTAACAAGAGCGAGTCTTTTACCGCTATTGGGTACCGAATGGTGAGATACTCGGAAACTGTCAGGATGGAGGAGCAACACCTCATATTCTTTCTGGGTGGTCTCTAACCCAATGGAATGAACATCAATTTCTCCAACTTCTGCTCATTTTTCCCCCTTCTCTCTTTTTTTTATTCCCCATTCTGGATCTCCTTTTACCCTTTCTCATCTCCTCACCACCTCCTTGGTGCCCTTCCTCCTTCCCCACTCTCCACTCTCCTCTCTTATCAGATTCTTCCTTCTTCAGCCCTTTATCTCTTCCACCTCCCAGCCTGCTCACATCATCCGCCCCTCCAACTGTCCAGCTCCCCACTCAACTGGTCTCACCTATTACCTGCCTGCTTGTACTCCTTCCCCTCCGCTACCTCCTTGTTCTGGACTCTACCCCCCGACGACGGGTCTCAGGCTGAAATGTCAACTGATCATTTCTCCCTATAGATGTCTGATCTGCTAAGTTCCTCCAGCATTTTGTGTGTGTCGCTGTGGATTTCCAGCATCTACAGAATCTCATGTGTTTACACAAGTGCAATTACCTTTATTATGTGGGTGTGTTAGGTGTTGCCAACTAAACTTAATGTTTGTGGGTAAAACAGTTATTGTTCTGACATCTGCCCAGTGATATATGCTGGGTGTTGCTGGAATAAAGGCTGAGCTATCACTAGGGAATAATAGGAGTGGACATTGCTTTGTGATTGTCCTTTATAATGATAATCTTATTGATGGCATAATGTACACAACATCCTCTAATATTCACAGAATAATAATGAAGTCTTAGTGCTTTACTAACCCTGAGAAACCTTCCCATTGTAGGGACAGGAGTGCAAGAGCTTCCTAGCACACAGCCAGCTTAGATGGCTGCAATTCGCAGAGCTCTTGATGTGCTTTTCCCAACAGGGAGCAGTTGCTTTAAAGACAGGCCAGGTTAGCACATCTATGCTGCCATACACTACTGTAGGCAGGTCCACGATGACCTCCTCTCTCAGTCCACAGGCAATATGAGACCATACATTTTCTGGACCCAGTGCTTCTCTCTTTCACTTATCCCTCTCACTAATTCTACATCCGGTTCCTTTGTCTGCAGGTTCTGGACTGCGTGACGCTTTTCTAGTCATCCATCAAAATAGGTATCAGCAGTGCATAGGAGTCTTCACCCTTCAAGCACATTCTGAGTCTGCTAAGGTAAAACTAACTGTGAACGCTGAATTACAAAATGGAGGACTTGAACTTTGTGCCAAACGCAGGCAAACAGGACTAGTATCTGGGTCAGGATGGTTGAGTTAGGCCCACAGGCTTGTTTCTATGTTGGATAATTAAGACCAATAGATTTTGAAGCTCAGAGACCAGCAGATTCTGGCATGGCTCTTAATAGTATGGTTAAAGGAGGGGGAATGTGGTTGAACATAGAACATGGCAGTATAGTAGCCCCTTCAGTCCATGATGTTGTGCGGTCAAACCTACTCCAAGCTCAATCTACCCCTTCCCTCCTACATAACCCTCTGCTTTTCTATCATCCATGTGCCTATGTAAGAGTTTCTTAAATGTCCCTAATGTATCTACCACTGGTAGTGTGCTACATGCACCCACCTCACCCTGTGTAAAAAAAAAACTTACCTCTGACATTTCCCCTATACCTTCCTCCATTCACCTGAAAATTATGCCCCTTAAAATTCTGGACTGGGAAAAAGTCTCTGGTGATTAACTCTAGATTTGCCTTTTATCAGCTTGTAGACCTCTATCATGTCTTCTCTTATCCTCTTTTGCTCCAAAGAGAAAACCCCTAAGACAGCCCTCTAGTTCAGCTGGCATCCTACACGCTCTCTAAAGCTTCCACATCCTTCCAATAATGAGGTGACCAGAAATGAACACAAGTGTGGTCTGAACCAGGGTTTTGTAGAGCTGCAACATTACCTCATGGCTGGAGTACTGGTGCAGGATTCAATAAGAGCTTAAGCTACAGCTATGTATTGACCCCTGAGGGACCAAGGGTCAAAAGAAGAAACCCAGTTAATGTGCAGGGCCATGGATGGATTTGGAATATGATGGTCCTTGGAAGCAGTGAGTAAAGTCAAAGACAAGTTTGTTATCATATACACAGGTGCAATGTAAACAGCAGTATTAGGCAAGCAGCAAAAGAACAAGTGTGGGACATGGTGAGGAACAAGTATAGGACTGATGGTGAAGATCAAGTATCAGACATGATGAAGAACAAGTATGAGACACGGTGAGGAACAAGTGTGGGACATGGTGAGGAACAAGTGTGAGACATGGTGAGGAACAAGTGTGAGACATGGTGAGGAACAAGTGTGAGACATGGTGAACAAGTGTGGGACATGGTGAAGAACAAGTGTGGGACTGATGGTGAGGATCAAGTATGAGACATGGTGAGGAACAAGTGTGGGACTGATGGTGAGGATCAAGTATGAGACATGGTGAAGAACAAGTGTGGGACTGATGGTGAAGAACAAGTGTGGGACATGATGAAGACAAGTATGAGACACGATGAAGAACAAGTTTGGGACTGATGGTGAAGAACAATTGTGGGACAGATGGTGAAGAACAAGTGTGAGACATGGTGAAGAACAAATGTGGGACTGATGGTGAAGTGTGAGACTGATGGTGAAGAATAGTGTGAGACTGATGGTGAAGAAAAGTGTGAGACAGATGGTGAATGGGACTTGATGCAGAACTAAATGCCAGCAACAACTTGAGGATGAATGGAGGTTTGCAGGTGGTGGACAACGGGAAGCCAGCAGGGAGGTCACTGGAATGGAGTGTGGTGAACTGCAGTGAGGCAGATGTGGAGTGCATGGTCTTGGTGGTTAGAAGTCAGCTCAGGATCAAACCAAGGCAATAGTGCCTGAGACAGGGGGCTGGGAAACAGTTTGGGTAAGGGTCTTTGATCTTCTTGGACAAAGATATAGCTCGAGGATGGGCCCATCAGTCCAAGGGTGCAGAAAGAGAGAATGTTGGGGTCTGGTGGAATGGGTGCACAAGGAGCAACCCAAATAAACAAAGCCTTGGCAGGGTACAGCCAATAAGTCAGAACACGCTCCTGCTGAGTGAGCAGGAAATGAATGGAGCTGTTGATGTCCATTCCACTGAACACTGATTCTTCACACTTACCACTAGGTAGTTCTGGGTTCATTGTAAGGGAGGGTCAGAAATCTGGAATAGTGATCTCTTACTTTGTCTGAGACTAGAGTATCAAAGCAAGGATGTAATGCTGATGCTTTAAACATAGAAAACCTACAGCACAACACAGGCCCTTTGGCCCACAATGCTGTGCCGAACATGTACTTACTTAGAAGTTACCTAGGGTTACCCATAGCCCTCTATTTTTCTAACTTCCATGTACCTATCCAGGAGTCTCTTAAAAGACCCTACTGTATCCGCCTCCACCACCGTTGCTGGCAGCCCATTCCACACACTCACCACTCTCTGTGTAAAAAAATTACCCCTGACATCTCCTCTGTACTTACTTCAACCACCTTAAAACTGCCCTCTAGTGTTAGCCATTTCAGCCCTGGGAAAAAGTCTCTGACTATCCACACGATCAATGCCTCTCATCATCTTATACACCTCTATCAGGTCACCTCTCATCCTCCGTCGTTCCAAGGAAAAAAGGCCGAGTTCACTTAATGTATTCTCATAAGGCATTCTCCCCAATCCAGGCAAAATCCTTGTAAATCTCCTCTGCACCCTTTCTATAGTTTCCATATCCTTCCTGTAGTGAGGCGACCAGAACTGAGCACAGTACTCCAAATGGGGTCTGACCAGGGTCCAATATAGCTGCAACATTACCTCTCAGCTCCTAAATTCAATCCCACAATTGATGAAGGCCAATACACCGTATGCCTTCTTAATCACAGAGTCAACCTGCACAGCAGCTTTGAGTGTCCTATGGACTCGGACCCCAAGATCCCTCTGATCCTTCACACTGCCAAGAGTCTTACCATTAATACTATATTCTGCCATCATATTTGACCTACCAAAATGAACCACTGCACACTTATCTGGGTCGAACTCCATCTGCCACTGCTCAGCCGAGTTTTGAATCCTGTCGATGTCCTGCTGTAACCTCTGACAGCCCGCCACATTATCTATAACACCCCCAACCTTTGTGTCATCAGCAAATTTACTAACCCATCCCTCCACTTCCTCATCCAGGTCACTTATAAAAATCACAAAAGGGTCCCAGAACAGATCCCTGAGGCACACCACTGGTGACCGACCTCCATGCAGAATATGACATGTCTACAACCACTCTTTGCCTTCTTAAAATGCATGAATCAGACCACATTTGGAGTATCGTGAGCAATTTTGGGCTCCCACATCTAAGAAAGGGTGTGCTGGCAATGGAGAGGGTCCAGAGGTGGTTTATCAGATTGTGGGAATCAAAAGGTTGACAGATGAAGAATGTTTGATGGCTCTAGGCCTGTGCTTACTGGAGCTCAGAAGATTGAGGGGATTCACATTGAAACCTACTGAGTACTGAAAGGCCTAGATAGAGTGGAGGTGGAGATTAAAGATTAAAATCTGTCACGAGCCTTGTGGCCCATCAGGCCAGTGTTTATGCTGGTTTCCAGACGTGGAGAGGTTGTTTCCAATAGTGGGTGAGTCTAGGCCCAGAGGGCACAGCCTTAGATTGAAGGTCTTCCCTGTAGAATGGATATGAGGAGGAATTTCTTTAGCTAGAGAGTAGTGAATCTATGAAATTCATTACTACAGGCAGCTGTGGAGGCCAAGTCACTGGGTATATTTAAAATGGAGGTTGATTGGTTCTTGATAAGTAAGGGCTTCAAAAGTTATGGGGGGGAATGGCGTTGAGAGGGCAAATAAACTGGCCATGATGAAGCGATGGAGCAGATCTGAAGGGACGCATGGCCCAATTCTGCTCTTGTGGCTTATGGTCGAAGGCCAAGGATGGCTTTTAAAACAAAGAAATTCAGGTCGTGTGACAAATATATGATTTCCATTTATTTCTCTGTCACTATTAAGCCTTGCACATAGACTCCCAGCTCAAGGTTCTCTGCAGACACAAACCTGCAGTGGAAGTAATAACGAATTCCTTGTTGAGATACGTGGCTGCCTTTAATAGAAGCAGTCTGCATTGTGACAGAACAATGGTGAAGCCACACTGTGAATTTTTTTTGTTTCAGAAAACATGGATATCACATATTGAGACAGCGTCATCTGCATACAAGGATGCTATCGACCCTCCTCGACTCCCACTGCGATCAGCTGTGAATGAATCAGCAGAGATTTAACTCTGGCACAACCTCTGCCCGCGTACCCTGTTCTGTTTGGTGTATTTTGGGGAAAAAACTACCTCCTGCGTTCAGTTTTGAAAGTACTTCAGGTTTTTAATAAAATTATTAAGGCTTTTTACACATCTGTTATTTCAATATTCTACACGAATACTAACACATTATAACGCCAAACTGGGTAGGTTGGACATTTCTGGATAAAACGTCACGTGGTGCCTGTGTCTCAGCAAGGCTGAACACCCACTGCCCACTCTAGCTGTGTTGCTTTGTAGGAAGAGGTCACAGGTTTGTCTATGCATCAAAATGTTCAGGATGCAGGGCATGGCCAAGTGTCAAAGTTCAAAGTAAATTTGTTATCAAAGTATGTATTTGTCACTGTATACTACCCCGAGATTCATTTTCAAGCAGGCATTTACAGAAAACATTAGAATTTATGAAAAACTATACTTCACCTGCCACCTGAAACGAACAGCGTGCTGCTGCTTGGGGTATTAGCTGAATGTCACTCTGTGCATTGACTTCCTTGTGTGACAAATCCAAACCTTTTGCTGAATTTTCTACTCCTCTGCAGGAATATTAACCATTACTACCCAGAAACTCGCTGATCAGACCTCTGAGATGATTATTCTCCTGTGGACTGAAACAGGGTTGTGTCCCAGGGAAATACCAGTAACTTGCCTCCTGTCAGGTAGTGGTTCTGGAACTAGCCTCATAATAGGCTGTTCCCAGATAGTGAACAAGTTCTTTTTGTTTCACAGTTGGAAAATACACAAGAATAGCTCAATATTGTAACCGTATCTCCACAGCATTGTAAAAGAAAATGGCATCAAAAGCAGGCAAAATTATTAAAGAACTATCTCTTGGGGAAGGGGGAGGGGGGATAAATTGGTGCTGCTGTTTGTAGGAATAAACGTAAGTTAGAGTTGTGTATTCATTAATTTTTGGGAGCTCACTTGTATGTACAGGTTGTCCATGACATAGGTGTTTGTCACCCAGAGATGGCCTGACGATTATAACTGTTTGCTTTAAGATGTGGTGGGGGCAGGATTCACTGAGGCCTTGGAGGAGGAATTGGACAAATGCACGTTGAAGAAAAGCATGGGCTGTGGCCCTGGTGGGAAGACTATACATGTACTGGGCAGAGTGGGCTCCTGTGTGACGATCTTACAGTCTGTTGCACGGTGGGCCAGTATGTAAGCAGGTGATCTCGGGCTGCCTGAGGGGCTTCCTTCACTGATGAAGTCAGGAGTGGGAACTCACCGTTTCAACTCATTCCTGGGTCACCTGCAGCTCCTGAGACGTCCCCGAGGCTTATGGGAAGTTAAGGGTAAAAGGCTGGGGATAGACAATAAATAACAACTCAACAATTTCAAGCATAACAAAATCCACAACTCCGTTATCTACCTTCTTGCCTCCTTGGTAGCAACTCCGCCTCTCTCACACCCGAGTTCGAGCCCGGAGTTTGGGGTCCTGTCTCCGGCTAATCCGGGGGTCAATCAGAGGTCCAGAACTTGAAGCCCAGTGGCCGAAGCCTGGAATCTGGAGACCTGTGCTGGAGTAGGAGGAATCTGTGTGTTGAGTGGGAGGGAAGGGGCCTCTTTTGTCGCTTGTTGTGTTCTGTGTTGTCCTGCAGAGCATTGTGGGCACTCTATGTTGTCGCTGGAGCTTGTGGCAACACTTGTGGGCTGACCTCAACACATCCTTAGGTTGTGTTGGTTGTTAATACAAACGGTGCTTCTCCTGGTATTGATGTACTTGTGGTCAATCTGAATCTGAAATTACACCGCCTCCCCCATACCACACAGTCGTTAGCTACAAAACCCATTACTGTACTTGCATTATACAGTTTCCATATCAACTTTAAATGTGTTGAAAGATTAAAATATCTGCAAAACCAGGAAATGAAATTTGAAAAAACAGAATGTGTTGGAAACGCTGGGGAGGTGAGTAAACATCCATGAAGAGATGAAGAGTCGTTTTTTTCCTGTTGAAGACCCGCCGTCAAAAGTGGGGAGGAGAAGAAACACATTCTTGGAGAAGATGTTAGATACTTTATATATTTAAAAAATCTAGAAGATGCTGCTTTATTAAACAATAAATTTAATTGTGAAGTGGCACTGCTCAAATTAACATTTTTACTATAAACAGATTACATGATCTTCATCCAATAGTGAGAATTAAACCTTTGAATTTACTATACACAAGTTGACATGATAGTACTGAAGTTAATACAGTCTTTGTACACAATTGCTTATTATTCACATCACTTTGTTTAAAACAAGCTTGAAAGCTACTGGTTTCTGTAATGGATATTTCATGCAGGTATCACAGCGGAGCCTTTCAGCTCCCTGCTGATCAGCATCCAGTGTCAGTGTGATCAGTCTCTCTGCAGATTACTCAGCTACTCACAGAAGAGCTTTGTGACAGAGGGACGGACCACTGAACCAAACTGGATATTGCAATGTCTGTGTACAGCAACACGACTCTACCCTTTGTGGGAAGGTCTCGCGGATTTAACAGAGATTTCTTTTGGCAAGGTGCACTGATCAAGTCCTATTAAAACTTTAACTTCTAAAAAATTAAATTTTAATTGGAAGGCTTTGAAGGTAGTGGGGCTCGTACACGGAAATAATTAAACAACTGTGCATACTAATATATGACTTACAACTGAAGTAAGGAAAATATAAAGTATTAGCATTTGGATAATGGTTTTAATCAATCAGTATTGGCTCTTGCGTGAATCTCAGGAGAAAAGCCCAGAGAAAGCAGCACGTATTCAGTTTCAGGCAGCATTTAATACTGTAACACGAGGCCATGGGACACAGACAAAGGGATTTGACTTGAAATGCTGACAGTGCTATAAAGAGCTGAATTCCAGTGTTTTGGGGGGCAGGTTGAGGAGGGAGATGGGTGTCTCCTGTGCTATAGCTCTGTGAACAGTGGCTGTCTCTGTTTAGCCACAGACGCCCAGTGAGTCAGACCGAACAAAGAGCTAACCCCAGCCAGTTACATGGTACTGCAAGTGTTCGTCTACAACCTGTCCCGATGCATAGTGTCCAACAGGAATGAAATAGGCACCATTTCCCTCAAGCAGCTGGAATTGTGGACTACTTACAAAACAATAAGAGCAAAATCAGAACAAAAGTGATTAGGTGCCACTCAAAACCAGTTGACATCTGTTGCACAGAGGAACGAAGCAAAGAAGCAGCTCTAAATCACATCATGGGTGAACAGCTAATGTGCTAGATATCACCTCTGAACAAGGGAGCAGACTAGGGTTCCTCATCATTATTCAGCTCCCAAAGGGAACATTCCCTACTGGGACATCATGGAGCATAGAATCAAAGTATCTACTTTGCCCAAAACTTTGTCTGCACAAAGTGGCCTAAGTTTGTGAAACGGTTTTACATTGGATTTCTCAGTGCAGTGAAGAATCACGAAGTATTCATGGCCTGCTCATGGTCTCTGCTCTAGTGACTGAGTTAAATGATATCCACCTTTGGAGACCGACAACCCATTACAGATCAGGCCCAGTTTCCATCTGTTAGATCAGACAGGATCTATAATTGTTGTTGAACTCCTAATTTCATAAACTCCATGTGCTCATGCAGTGGAAGTGAACCAAGGACCAGCAGTACAAAAGACTCCCAAATGATAGCAACTACCTGTCGTGGCCAGGGCTTATCACGCCTTCATTAAAAATACAAAGTGTGTGTGAATACAAGAGGAGGGCGTGTAGATTCGCTGTCTCGGGACCACTCATCCCTGCAGTTCATTGAAACACGTGTCACAGACTCGCACAGGCTTCTTCGAGGAGGGGGTCAAGGCATTCTTGGCAGAACAGTCAGCACAGAAAATGTTTCCGCAGTTTCTACAGTGGTGCTGTAAAGGGAAAGAAACGAAGTTCTCAGTGAACCACATCAGACAGACCTGCTCCATCCACCCACCGCCCAACCTGTCGCGTGAGGGGTGAACGTCACAGGGCACCTGGAATTCAACCCATCTCTCCTCCACTTCCACACCCCACAACACTTCGCCAAGCAGTACAGAACTCTTTAGCGCGGGGGTGTAGGCTGCCCCCTTCCTCTCCCCCAGTGCCTGCAAACTCCCTTTCCCTCCCTCAATCACTAGCAACCGGACTGCAGTTAATGAGCTCTCACTGACAGGCATCTGTGCATCTTGCCTTCAGAGAAGGGAACAGCTCCCGTAACAAACTGGCAGTCCAAAAGGAAATTCAACAGGCTAATTCCTGGGAAGAGAGGTTTGTCTATCAAAAGAGGCTGGACAGTTTGGGTCTGGGTCCCTTAGAGTTTAGAAGAATGAGGGATGACCTTATTATTTGAGGGTGCAATGCTGAGTCTTTATAAGGCATTGGTCAGGCTGCACTGGGAGAATTGAGAGCAGTTTTGGGCCCGTTATCGGAGAAAGGATGTGTTGCCACTGAGAGAAGATTCACAAGAATGATCCTGGGAATGAAAGGGTTGATGAATGAGGGACATTTGATAGCTCTGGGCCTATGCTTGCTGGAGTTTATAAGAATGAGGGGGAATTTCATTGAAACCTGTCGAATATTGAAAGGCAAACACGAGGAAATCTGCAGATGCTGGAATTTCAAGCAAAACACCTAAAAGTTGCTGGTGAACGCAGCAGGCCAGGCAGCACCTCTAGGAAGAGGTACAGTCAACGTTTCGGGCTGAGACTCTTCGTCAGGACTAACTGAAAGAAGAGCTAGTAAGAGATTTGAAAGTTGGAGGGGGAGGGGGAGATCTGAAATGATAGGAGAAGACAGGAGGGGGAGGGATGGAGCCAAGAGCTGGACAGGTGATTGGCAAAAGAGATATGAGAGGATCATGGGACAGGAGGCCCAGGGAGAAGGAAAAGAGGGAGGGGGGAAACCCAGAGGATAGGCAAGGGGTATAGTGAGAGGGAAAGAGGGAGAAAAAGGAGAGAGAGAAAAAGAATGTGTGTATATAAATAAATAAGTAACAGATGGGTACGAGGGGAAGGTGGGGCATTAGCAGAAGTTAGAGAAGTCAATGTTCATGCCATCAGGTTGGAGGCTACCCAGACGGAATATAAGGTGTTGTTCCTCCAACCTGAGTGTGGCTTCATCTTGCCAGTAGAGGAGGCCATGGATGGACATATCAGAATGGGAATGGGACGTGGAATTAAAATGTGTGGCCACTGGGAGATCCTGCTTTCTCTGGCGGACAGAGCGTAGGTGTTCAGCAAAACGGTCTCCCAGCCTGCGTCGGGTCTCGCCAATAAATAGAAGGCCGCATCGGGAGCACCGGACACAGTATATCACACCAGCCGACTCCTCTGTGCTCCCCCCCCGCCTTTTCTTTCTCCCTGGGCCTCCTGTCCCATGATCCTCTCATATCCCCTTTGCCAATCAAGTCCAGCTCTTGGCTCCATCCCTCCCACTTCTTTCAGTTAGTCCTAACGAAGGGTCTCGGCCCGAAACGTCGACTGTACCTCTTCCTAGAGATACTGCCTGGCTTGCTGAATATTTAAAGGTCTGGATGGCGTGGATGTAGAGAGGATGTTTCCTGTAGTGGGGGAGTCTAGGACCAGATGGAATTGCCTCAGAATAGAAGGACATCCCTTTAGAACAGAGGTGAGGATGAATTTCTTTAGCCAGAGGGTGATGAATCTGTGGACTCCATTGCCACAGCTGTGGGAGGCCAAACTATTGGATAGATTCAATTCTTGATTAGTCAGGATGTCAAAGGTTACGGGGAAAAGGTGGAAGGATGGGATTGAGAGGGATAATAAATCAGCCATGATAAAATGGCAGGGAAGACTTGAAGGGCCAAATGGCCTATTTCTGCTCCTATATCACACAGGCATGATTTTATTTAAACAAACAAGATCCTAAGGGGCTTAAGACCATAAGATCATAAGATATAGGAGCAGAAGTAGGCTATTCAGCCCATCAAAAAAAACTCCGCCATTCAATCATGGGCTGATCAAATTCTTCCAGTCATCCCCACTCCCCTGTCTTCTCCCCATACCCTTTGATGTCCTGGCTAATGAAGAACTTATCTATCTCTGCCTTAAATGCACCCAATGACTTGACAGGGTTGATGTTGGGATATTTCACTAGTGGGGGAGTCAAAAACAAGGGGACATAGCTACTGGTTCAGGAAATAACTACAGTACCTGCCACTTATTAAAATTGAGGTGCACAAAAGCATTTTCTCAAGAGGGTGGTGAAGGTCAGATCATTACATATCTTTGAGGCGCAGATAGATTAATATATTAAAGATTGAGGAATTGAGGGTTATGGAGAACTGGTCCAGAAGAGCAGTTGAGGACAGCGAAGATCAGCCATGATGATATTGGAATGGCCAGACAGGCTTGAGGCCACTGCCATTTTCTTGAGTTGTGTTGACAAAGACTGCAGCCGATGTGGAAAAGAATGGAGTAGGGATCAACTGTGCCCCCAGCACCTCGCCCCACCCCTCAATCAGAAGTCTCAAGTGTGCCGGGTACAAGTAAGGTGCCTGGGGCAACTAGTGCAACAAAATGGAGGGGTGATTTAATACGGGGTATTTATGATGGACTAACAGAACCTCCCCTCAGGTAGGAAAGTGAGTGGGGGAAGCTCAGACCAAGGGATGGAACACTAAACTCAAGCCTGGCTTGAACAGTGACATCACCAGCCAGCGTCACGGTGCCTCCCAGACCTGCTAGGCAAAGTGACATTACAGTCTAACCATAACGACGGGAACGCAAACAAGAGACTGAATTGTCACCTCATAACCTGGAGGGCAAAGGAGACGAGAGTGTACACTGCTGGCTTTTAGTTTCGAGTTCTTCAGTACCACCATCGCTGAAGATTTACCCTGATCCCAGCACGTGGAGGCAGTTATGAAGAAGGCATGCCAAGGGCTATATTTCATTAGGAGTTTGAGCAGATTTGATATGTCAAGAAAGTTTCTAGCAAATGTCTACAGATGCACCATGGAGAGCATTCTAACAAGTTCCATGACTGTTTGGTATGGAGGGGCCACTGCACTGGATCAGAGAGAGCTGCACAGAGGGCTGTAAACTCTGCCGGCTCTGTCGTGGGCTCCAGCCTCCCCATCTTCCACAGGCAGCGCCCATCATTAATAACCCCACCACCCAGGTCATTCCTCTCCTCCTTACCACCATCAGAAAGGAGCTGCTGGTGTTTGAGGAATAGCTTCGTCCCCTCCGCCATCAGACATATTAAATGGACAATGAATATAGTTTCCTCCCTTTTGGCACTAATTTAATTTTTATATATTTCGTATTGTAACTTATTTTAATTTTTTACGTTTTGCACTGTACTGCTGCCATGAAAATCTAATTGAATGATATGCCAGTGATAATAAACCTGATTCTGATTGCAAAATGGAGAGGCAGCACGTACAGTCCCAGCAACACAAATGTGGATGTTAGTATCACAATCGTTCCTTTACTCTGAGAGCACTTTCACCCGAGCTCCTGAAGTACCTCCGCTGCTGCCCACACGTACATCACGGTGGGGAGAACGCTCATCCACGAGCCTCGTGGAGAAAGGGAAGGGGGGAGCTGAGCAACCACTGTACAACTCCTGCTTCTCTCAGTGACCGTCACTGGATCATCCGTCTGCTCCTCTAATGTCAGTCACAACTAAAGCAGCAATCAGACTCAGAGCAAATGCCTGAACTAATATAACTACACCAAGTGGTTACGGTTATAAGCACTTGGGCTCAAACATCCACCATCTCTCCCAACACAAATCACGTCCCAAAGGAACGGCAGGGAAAATAGTGGAGGCGAGGAATAGCCGAGTAACCAACAATACATCAGGGAAAATATCCATAAGATTGAAAAAATGTGGAGAAAATTTACAGGGATGTTGCTCCCAAGTTATAGGGAGAGGAAGAATAGGTTAGGATTTTATTCCCTGGAGTTTAGGAGAATCAGGGAAGATTTGATAGAGGTACAGAAAATTATGAGGGGCCTAGATAGGGTAAATGCAAGCAGGCGTTTTCCACCGAGGTTGGGTGAGAATACAACTAGACATCATGGGTTAAGGATGAACTGTTTAAGGGGGGCACGAGGGGGAATTTCTTCACTCAGGAGGTGGTGAGTGTGGGAACAAGGTGCTGGCAGAAGTGTTGGGTGTGGGTTTGATTTCAACATTAAGAGAAGTTTGGGTAAGTATATGGCTGGGAGGTATGGAGTGCTACGGTCCAGGTACAGATCAATGGGATTAGGCAGAATAGTTTGACACATACTAGATGGATCGAAAGGCATGTTTCTGTACTGTGGTCGCTATGACTCTATGACTCCACAATATAGGCATATCAGTAAGTTGACTTGGAGGAGAATGCACTACACCAGCATGAAGGACAGAGTACAAGTTTGTTACCTGGTGTGGTTACAACAACTAGAGCTGTACTGATTAGAGCAGAGAAAAACAATGGGTGACGTGATTGAGATTTTCAACGTCAAAGGCAAGCAGTGTAGAGAGATGTGTGGGTGGGGTACAGGCGGTGAATCAGAGACCAGCGATGGGGTGAAGGGTATGACAGAAAGGGAGAGATGTGGGAATATGGCACCAGGTCACAGATCATGTGGTACAAGGGCTCGAGGCAGCGAGATCCTACCTTTCGTACAGTGACTGAGAATCCCTTTCCACAGGACATACAGTTCATCACGTCGGTATCTTCAGTCCACTTCCTATTCAGCGCCTGCGTGTGTTTAATCTACCACAACACAGAGGAAATCATTATTCTGTCCTTGAAAGAAATTTTTAATTTATCTGCCCCACACACTCCTCTACATTCCCTGAATGTAAAGCACACATCCAACTCGTTCAGAGTTTGCCCCGTTGCATAGATAGCAGGAAGCCTCCTCCCCCACGTGCTTTCCCGCTGGAATATCTCGGTTAGCAGAGTGGTGCAGTGGGTAGAGCTACTGCCTCCCAGCTCCAGCGACGCAGGTTCAATCCTGACCTTGGCTGTGGTCTACAGCACGTTCTCCCTGTAAGCAGGTGGGTTCCCCAGGTGCTCACTTCCTCCCACATCCCAAAAACGTGCAAGTTGGTAGGTTATTCAACCACTAGCAACGTATGGGCTGGGGAGGACAGGACAACAGACAGTTATGTGCAGGATGTGATTAGTGCACATATGGGTCAGATGGTCAGTATAGACAGAATGGGCTGAAGTATGACTCCAGTGTTCTTGAGATGGCAGCCTCGGTTCCTAATGTCCAAGAGCCGAAGATGGAAGTCATCTGCACCACTCTGGCTCAGCAACTGCATGGAGGTGCACTTCATTGTCCTTCTGTTGTCCAAAGATGATGGTGAATTGGGGCACAGGATTTAAATTCAACCATTCAACCTGGTGTTGACCCGTAGGTATCAGATAACGGATAAAAAACAAGGCACAATTTCAGCTGAGGGAGGAGTGTGGCCAGAGTAGCTGTTGTGCAAGGAAGGAATTGGCTCAATATTGCTACATCAATGTTCCCGAGCCCCCGAGCTCCCTGCCGGCTACGGCTGGGCTGACGGGCTTAAGAACAGAAGATGCTGGATGTACCTTGCTCTCTGGACAAACCCTAGAATGCAGCGGTCTCCAGGGATAGGGGGAGTGATCCATGGAAACAGAAAACCTACAGCACAATACGGCCCTTCGGCCTACAAAGCTGTGCCCAACATGTCCTTATGTCCTTACCTTCGAAATTACCTAGGCTTACCCATAGCTCTCCATTTTTCTAAGCTCCATGTACCTATCCAGGAGTCTCTTAAAAAAAACCACCTCCACCACCGTCACCGCAGCCCATTCCACGCACTCACCACTCTCTGCGTAAAAAACTTACCCCTGACATCCCCTCTGTACCTGGGAACTAAATCAGTCATGTGCTGGCCAGGCTCAAATTGACTCTTAGGGTACAAAATGGACTTACTGAAGGATCAACCCAACACACAGAATCTGAAGGTCACAAGGGGATCAGCAGTTCCGGCTCGAGAGCGACTTCTTTATATTTTTTTAAACTCCTATCAGTATTTATGGAAATATGTAGACACCATGGCAAAGAAAACTCACCAACACCTCTACCTCCCCAGGATGCTAAAAAATAAATGGGCACGTCCCTGTCGACCCTCACCAATTTTTATCAGTGCACCATAAGAAAGCATTCTATCTGGATCCGGTACGACAAATGCTCTGCCCATGACCACAAGAAGCTGCAGAGAGCTGTGGACACTGCTCAGTACATCACAGAAACGGACCCCTGTGTCTACACCTTTTGCTGCCAGAGTAATCAAAGGGCCCACTCACCCCAGACACTGCCTCTTCTGCCTTTTCTATTGGGCAGAAGACACAACAGCTAGAAAGCATGTACCACTAGGCTCAGGGGTGGCTTCTACCCCACCGTTATAAGATTATTAAATAGTTCTCTAGTGTAATAAGATCGACTCTTGACCTCACAGTCTACCTTGTTATGATCTTGCACCTTACTGTCTATCTGAAATGCATTCTCTCTACACTGCACCAGTTTGTTCTGCATTCTGTTCTTGTTTTACCTCGCTCCAGTTCAACGCACTGCGTGTCAACAGTACGCAAGACAAGCTTTTCACGCCTGATTTCATGCTGTATGTCTCGAAGATGCAGAGCCACATCCCTCTGACACTGCACACTTCTTGGGTTTGCACCATTACTCCATATTGACTTCTCTTATTCCTTTTGCCCAAGGTGTGAATTAGGTCCAGCGCTCCTTGCAGCCACAGCTTCAGGTTACCTGGAGTGCCTGGTTCTCCCTGCCCAGCTCCTGCATAGCAGCTGTGGTGTCATCCAGCTTCCGCCTCAGGTCCAGCACCTTCCCCTGCAGCTTCTCCATTTCTCCTTCACTCGTCAGGCACCTGGTTGACAAAGGAAGGGAGTTGGGCACAAAGCGAAAGCCAACATAAACGTATTGACAAAGTATGCCTATGTCACCATAAGTCACTACCCCGTAAGATTCAATTTCTTGCAGGCACTTAAAGGAAAATAAAGGAATACAATAGAATTTATGCAAAACTATACATAAACAAAGATTGTCAAACAACCAATGTGCAATTGAAAAATATAAAAATACTCAGAACATTCAAGTTGAAGTTTAGTTGTCATTCAACCATATGAATACAGATAAACAAAACAGTATTCCTCTGGACTCAAGATTCAAAGTTCAAAGTAAATTAAAATCAAAGTAAACAAATGTCACCATATACAACCGAGATTCATTTTCATGCAGGCATACTCAATAAATCCATAATAGAATAATAACAATAACACAATCAATGAAAGACCACACCAACTATGGCATTCAACCAGTGTGCAAAAGACAACGAACTGCAAATACAAAAAGAAAGAAATAATAACAATAAACAAGTAAGTGATAAATATTGAGAACATGAGATGAAGAGTCTTTGAAAATGAGTCCATAGGCTGTGGGAACATTTCAGTGATGGGGCAAGTGAAGTTAGGTGAAGTTATCCCCACTGGTTCTTAAGTCTGTTGATTGACGGGTAATAACTGTTCCTGAAGTTGGTGGTGGGTCCTGAGGCTCCTCTACCTTCTTCCCAATGGCAGCAGTGAGAAGAGAGCATGACCTGGGTGGTGATGATGGATGCTGCTTTCCTGTGACAATGCTCTGTGTAGATGTGCTCAATGGTGGAGAGAGATTTACCTGTGATGGACTGGGCCAATCCACTACTTATTGTGGTTCAATGGCATTGGTGTTTCAATAATCAGCTCCTTGGTCTTGCTGACATTGAGTGAGAGGTTGTTGTTATGGCAGCACTCAGCCAGATTTTCAATCTCCCTCCTATATACTGATTCATCACCACCTTTGATTCGGCTTACGAGGGTGGTGTCATCAGCAAACTTGAAAATGGCATTGGAGCTGTGCTTAGCCACACAGTCATAAGTGTAAAGCCAGTAGAGCAGGGGCTAAGCACACAGCCTTGCGGTGCACCGGTTCTGATGGAGACTGTGGAGGAGATGTTGTCAATCCGAACTGACTGGGGTCTGCAAGTAAGGAAATCAAGGATCCAATTGCACAAGGAGGTATTGAGGCCAAGTTCTTGAAGCTTATTAATTAGTTTTAAGGGTAGGATGATATTGAATACTGAGCTGTAATCGATAAAGAGCATCCTGATGTATGCACCTTCACTGTCCAGATGTTCCAGGATTAACTGAAGAGCCAATGGGGTGGCGCCTGCTGTGGGCCTGTTGCTCCGGTAGGCAGACTGGAGTGGATCCAAATCACTACTCAGTCAGGAGTTGGTATGTTTCATCACCAACCTCAAAGTACTTCATCCCCGTGAATGTAACTGTTACTGAACGATAGTCATTGAAGCAGGTTACCAGGTTCTTAGGCACCGGTATAATTGAAGTCTGCTTGAAGCAGATGGGTATCTCAGACTGCCAATGCGAGAGGCAAAATCAGTGAACACTCCAGCCAGTTGATCAGCACAGTTCTTTAGTATTCGGCTAGGAACGCAGTCTGGGCCGGATGCATTTTGTGGGTCCGCCCTCCTGAAGACTGCTCGTACGTCGGTCTCAGAGACTGAAATCACAGGATCATCGGGGCTGTGGGAGTTTGTGATGGTCCCTGCATGTTTGGATGGTCAGAGTGAGCGCAGAAGGCATTGAGCTCATCTGGGAGTGAAACCCTGCTGTTGCCTACGTTGCTTGACTTTACTTTGTAAAAGGTGATAGCACTCAAGCCCTGCTACAACTGTCCTTATTGATTCAAGTTTAGTACAGAATTGCCACTTCGCCTGTGAGATGGCTTTCCAGAGATCATACCTGGACCCCTTGTAGCTTCCTTGGTCACTGGACTTGAATGCCCTCAGCAGATTGCGGATCTCATGGTTCATCCAGATCTTCTGGTTGAGGAAGATGCTGAATGATTTTGTGACGACACATTTGTCTACAACTGTTTTAATAAAGTCTGTGACAACCATTCATTCAGATTTCAGATGAGTTCTTGAACATGCCCCACTCCATCGACTCAAAGCAATCCTTTCCTCTGCCTCCCACGACCACCTCTTTATTCTCCCAATCTCAGGAGCTTTGCTCTTAAGCCTCTATCTGTATGCATGTCGGAGAACAGCCAGGTGATTGGATTCATCAAAATGCAGTCCAGGCATGAAGCAGTAGGTATTGTATTTCTTACCGTAGTATAACAGTGGTCTAGTGTGTTGGAATCTCTGGTGCTACAGGTTACATGCTGATGGCAATTGGGCAGGGTTTCCTTCAAACAAGCCTGGTTGAAGTCCCCGGCTCTGATCTGAAATGTGTTGGGATGGACTGTTCCTTGTTTGGAGACAGCTTCATGCAGAATCTCAAGCCCCTGATACTGCAAAACACAGTGGCAACAGCCTCACACAGCCTCACATTAGCAGAAAAACAGTCACAAAATCAAATAATATAGCCCAAGTCCATGAGGGGCATGAGATGTTGTCCTGGAGCCACATTTATGTAACACCAAGTATGTAGCAGTTCCTCATCGCATGCTAGTGCAGCCGCAGCAGATCAGAATCCAGCTGGTCTCCACCAAGCAAACTCTGCAGGGCAACACAGACAGGAGGATAAAGACCTCAACTGAGTACGATCTCCAGAGCGCCTGTCGTGCCTCTGCTCCTTTCCACACCGACCGACATCTCCTCCCCGGACAGCTGCGACGAGGGCCTAGTCTGCACAACAACGTAGGCCACGCAACTCCTCTGTCATCGGTCTCGCCAATGAATCAGTGAACTGGACTGGCAGTATTCTGCATTACCAATGCCCAAAAGAAAAATGTCCAACAATCATTTGCACCATCTGTTGGACCACCCACCATCTCCGATGACTTCTTCCCTGGGTGGCCGTAGCGGATGACAACATCGTAGACAAGAAGTCCAGCTCCATCACTATCTAGCAACTCGCTGATGGGATGGACTTGTAGTACTTGGTGTTCTTAATACCCAGCAGTGTCTTGTAATCATGAAAAAGACATAAAGGATGAATAATTGGACACAGAGAGGCCGCTGCGATCAAGACCGCTGCCATCTTACCAGAAGAATGGAAAACGAGTTGTAGAGTCTTTGAGCGTGAGTCTGTAGGTTGTGGAATCAGTTCAGTGTTGAGGTGAGTGAAGTTATCCACACTGGTTTAGGAACCTAGGGTAGTAACTTTTCCTGACCTTGTTGGGGGGGACCTAAAAGCTCCTGTACCTCCTGCCCAATAGCAGTAGCGAGAAGGGGGCGTGGCCTGGACGGTGGGGGCCCTTGGTGATGGTTGCTGCTTTCCTGTGCTCCTTGTAGATGTGCTCAATGGTGGGGAGAGTTTTGCTTTTCCTGGGCGTTGGTACTTCCACACCAGGCCATGACACAATTGCATCTATCAGATTATAAATCTATAAAGCTTTAGGTGACATGTCAAATCTATGTAAAATTCTCAGAAAGTAGAGGCACCTTCTTTGTGATGGCACTTACATGCCGGTCCCAGGCCAGATCTCTGATGTGCTAACAACAAGGAATTTAAAGTGTGAGAGACTGTCCAGTACACCATCTCAATAAAGTTGGCCAGACTGCAGACCATACAACACACGAAGACATCGGTGCCTCTCCAGTAGCAACACATTCATTCGGCGAGTGGAGGTGATATCTCTTCAACCACCGTGCTTGAGCATTAGTTTCTCCACTGTCCCTTCAAAGATCAATGCCCCATGTACACATCTGGCCAATAGAACAGATGGAATGCTCCCCGCGGAGATAATAAATCAGCCATGATGGAATGGCAGAGCAGACTCACTGGTCTAAATGGTGAAATTCTGCTCCTGTGCCTTATCGTCTTAAAATTATGTCCTCCTGTTTCTATCTAAAAGGAAAAAAGATTCTGACCATCTACGCAATCTTTGCCTCTCATCATCTTAAAAGGCCATAAGATACGGGAGTAGCATTAGGCCATATGGCCTAATGAGTCTGCTCCATCATCCAATCACGGTTGATTTTTTTTCTCTCAATCGCATTCTCCCACGTTCTCCCCATAAACCTTAATATCTTTACCAATCAAGAATACTTATACACATCTATCAGATCAACCCTCAGCCTCCTTCACTCCAGGGAAACCAAACCCAGCTTATCCAAACTCTGCCCATTGCTCAAGGTCTCAGAAACAGGCACCACCCTGGTGAATCTCCTCTGCACGCTCTCCAGATCAATCATATCCTTCCTGGACTGCAGTGGCCGGAACCACACATAATACGCTAACTGTGATCAAATCACAGTGTTTTGTAAATTGCAAGACATCATCCCAGCTCTCGTATCCTGTGCCCCAGTCTGCAAAGGCAAGGGTGTCATGCTCCCCTTTCATCACCCTATCCACCTGTGTTGCCATTCTCAGCAAAGTGTGGATTTAGACCCCGTGGTCTCTCTGTTCAACATTTCTTCAGGCCTTACCATTGGCTGTACACACTTCATTAGGAGTTTGAGGAAATTTGGTACGTGATCAAAGATTCTTGCAAATTTCAGTAGATGTACGGTGGAGAGCATTCTGACTACTTGTGTCACTGCCTGATATGGAGCCTCCAGCGCACAGGAACGCAAGAGGCCACAGAGAACCATAGACTCAGCCAGATCCATCACGGGACATCTTCAAGAGGCTGTGCATCCATCACTACAAGCCCTCACTGTCTGGGATATGCCCTCTCTCGTTACCAGCAGATAAGGGGTACAGGAACCTGAAGACCCACATTCAACATTTTAAAACAGCTTCTTCCTCTCTGTCGTCAGATTTCTGAATGGTCTAGGAACCCAAGAACATGGCCTCATTCTTCCTCTTTTGTGCTATTTATTTACTTTGTAACTTATAATAATGTTTATGCTTTTGCACTGTACTGCTGCCCCAAAACAGGAAATTTCACAACGCATGTCAAAGATCATAAACCTGACTCTGATTCTGGATAAATCCAGCAATTTTCCTTCCCCTGGTACACACAAAATGCTGGAGGAACTCAGCAGGTCAGGCAGCGTCTATAAAGAGGAATAAACAGTCAATGTTTCAGGCTGAAACTCCAGTGAAAACATCCATCAGGATCTTGGCCTGACACATCGGCTGCTTATTCCCTGTTATAGATGCTGCCTGACCTGCTGAGTTGCTCCAGCATTTTGCGTGTGTGTTACTCTGGATTTACAGCATCTGCAAAATCTGTGTTCATAGTTTTCCTTGCTTAGCAGATTCAGAGTCCAGTAGTGTCATCATTATTGTTACTACTTTGTTAAGCTCCCAACGACTGTAATGGGACTTAAACTTGCTACTCTGGATCAGCGGGCCAGAACACTGGCCCCTCTACCAACCAAGTCACCTGTGCTGCTTTTATGCTGACGGGAAGATGGTTGCTATCAATAACAAAGCCCGCTATGAAGGTGGAGCAGCCACAAACCTACCTTTCCAGCAGGGCTCTCCGCTCCTCCTGGTTGTGCTGCACGGTAGCTTCCAGCACAGCAATCTCGCCCCGCAGGTCATCCATCTGTTTCTCCAGCTCGCTCACCCGCCGCTGGCTGCTCTGCCACTCCTTCTTCAGCGTGACCATGTTCTCGTTCAGTGCCGTGACCTGCATGTTATGCTTCACCTCGGCCTCCTCGTGCTTCTTACGCAGTTCCTCCTTCTCCTTCAGTTCCTGTTGCTGCATTGAGGCAACGGGAAAGGTTCACACACAAAGTCAAAGTAAATTTATCATCGAGGTACGTACATGCCACCATATACAACCCATATACAATGGGAAAGGTTCACAACAAAGTCAAAGTAAATTATTATCGAGGTATGTATATGCCACCATATACAACCCTGAGAGTCATTTTCTTACACGCATTCACAGGAAAATAAAGAAATAAAATAAAGAATTTATGAAACACTATAAATAAATAAAGACTGACAAACAACCAACAGGCAAAGGGAGCCAAATTGTTAAATAATACTGAGAACATGAGTTGTAGAGTCCTGTTTAGTGAATCTGTAGTTTGTGGAATCAGTTTAGAGTTGAGTTGAGGGAAGTTATCCACGCTGGTTCAGGGGTCTGATGGTTGAAGGGTAATAACTGTTCGTGAACCTGATGGAGTGGGGCCTAAAGCTCCTGCACCTCCTGCCTGATCATAGTAGCGAGAAGAGGGCATGACCTGAATGGTAGGAGTTCTTGATGACCGGTGCTGCTTTCTTGCAAAGAAATTGCCCCTCATGTTCCCTCTAAATATTTCACCTTTCACCCTTAACCCATGACCTCTAGTTGTAGACTCACCCAACTTCAGGGGAAAAAAGCCTGTTTGTATTTACCCTATCTACGCTATCAAATCTCCTCTCAATCTTCTACATTTTAAGGAATGCAGTCCTAACCGATTCAACCTTTCCCTGTAGCTCAGGCCCTCAATTTCCGGCAACATCCTTGTAAACTTTTTCTGTACTCTTTCAATCTTATTGACATCTTTCCTGCAGGTAGGTGACCGGAACGGCACACAATACTCCAGATTATGCCTCACCAAGTCTTATACAATTTCAACATAATATCCCAACTCCCGTACTCAAAATATTGACTTATGAAGGCCAATGTTCCGAAAGCTTTCTTTACGACCTTATCTACCCGCAATGCCATTAGTGTCCTATCGCTCACTGTGTAAGAGTGACTCTGGTTGCCCCTCCCAATGTGGAACACCTCACACCTCACAAATTCCATCTGCAATCTTTCAGCCCATTTTTCCAGCTGTTTCAGACCCGCTGCAAGCTTTGATAGTCTTCCTCGTTGTCCACTACACCCCCAATACATTTGACAACCTCTTTTCCATCTAGCGCTTTTATGGTATGGGAGTCCCAGTCAATATGTGGAAAGTTAAAATCACTTAAAATCACAACTTTATGTTTCTTGCAACAGTCTGGGATCTCTCCCCAAGTTTGTTCCTCTAAATCCCACAGACTGTTGGTTGGTCTATAACATAGCCTCATTAATGTGGTCAGTTCTACCCATAAAGCCTCACTAGACATAGTTAGTTAGTCCAGTCTGAGCCAGACCCATTGCCTACACTTCAAGGTATAAATATGTCGCCATATACAACCCTGAGATTCATTTTCTTGCAGGCATACTCAATAATATCCATAATAAAATCAACGAAAGATCACACCAACTTGGGTGTTCGACCGGTATGCAAAGGTTAACAATCTGTGCAAATAAAAAGAGAAAGAAATAATAATAAATAAATAGATAGATAGATAGTGTGGGCACATGGACAAGTGGTTAAGGCATTCGACTAGTGATCTGAAGGTCGTGAGTTCGAGCCCCAGCTGAGGCAGCGTGTTGTGTCCTTGAGCAAGGCACTTAACCACACCGTGCTCTGCGACGACACTAGTGCCAAGCTGTATCGGCCCTTGCCCTTCCCTTGGACAACATCGGTGGCGTGGAGAGGGGAGACTTGCGGCATGGGCAACTGCTGGTCTTCCATACAACCTTGCCCAGACCTGCGCCCTGGAGAGTGAAGACTTTCCAGGCGCAGATCCATGGTCTCGCAAGACTAACGGATGCCTGTATTATTATTTAGTTAGATAGATAGATAAAGCAATCAAGCAATAAATATTGAAAACATGAGATGAAGAGTCCTTGAAAGTGAGTCCATACGTTGTGGGAACATTTCAATGATGGGCAAGTGAAGTCGAGTGAAGACCCCTTTGGTTCAGGAGCCTGATGGTTGAGGGGTAGTATCCGATGGTGAGAGTCCTGACCCTCTTCCCTCGAGACCTTTCCTGTCCGTGCACCTGTCAAAGTGGCAGCTTGTTCCATGTACCCACCACCCTCTGTGTGAAAGCATACCTGTCGGATCCAAAACGACTGTGACTATCCACTTTATGTATGCCCCTCGTGATTTCATACACTTCTTCAAGCTAACCCTAAGCCACCTACAATCCATGGAAAAAGTCCCACCTATCCATCCTCGCCTTAAAACTCAAGCCCTCTAGTCCCAGTAACACACTCATGAATCTTTTCTGCACCCTCCCCAGTTTAGAATCTTTAGCACAGCTGTGCGACCTGAACTGAGCACCATACTCCAGGAGTGCTCGAACCAGCGCCTTGTACATGTGCAACATGACACCCCACCTGCTGGATTCAGTGCCCTTACTGCTGAAGGCCAGCATGCCAAACAGCTTCTTCATACCCTGTCCACCTGTATCACCACGTTCAGTGATCTCTGTACCTGTAACCACAGGCCTTAGTTTCACGTTACTGGCCTGTTTGCTTTTATTTAATCAATGAACCGTCCCCCGAATCAACTTTCTCTCACTCCAAATCTACCTATTTAATCCTACAGACATGTTCTCCAGTTCTTCATCAAGTTCAATTTCCTTCTGGCCACTCACTGACTCTACTCTCGTTTTACTGCCCCAACAACATACGGGTAGTGCTTGAGGTGGCTCAGGCTCAAGTCTGTTCACTCAGACACAACGTTCCAGCCCAGCCCTCCACTCCCCTCCCTTGTTGCACAGGTATCTGCAGCACTTAGGAACAGAGAATTCCGCACAGTCACATCTGAAGGAATTTACTCTGGATCTGTCCTAGATACCATGAGTTGGTCACGTTCCTTTGCACCCTCTTTACACACTTCTTCCTGCTCTCCTAACTGGTTCTGTATCAGCAGTATATTTTGATATTTTATATTTAAATCCCTGAGGGAGAGGGACTGTAATTTGTCAGAACAAACATTCATTTGTACTTATGAATTTAATAATGACAGGAGCTTGTTCTAATATAGGGGTGTCCGTAGGTCAGATGTTTGTTACCTGGGCACAGGCAGCAATGGCTGAGAGATGCACTCTGAACTCACCTCATCCTCCCCAGACATAATCCACCCATTTCTATGCTCTCAATTCTCAGACCTTTCCAGTTGGTGAACCTTCCCCTCCCAGTCGAACAACTAAAGGAAATAGTGAGAAGTGCCCTACTTTGATACTAGCTTTCTATCTCAGATGAGAGTATTAAACCACGTTGGATCGATTGTGAGAAATTGGAAGTATGCATGCGGCTGACTGATGGTGCTGTGATTCGACTGAGACTCCTACACACAGAAAGCTCTCTCTATTTTGCGCAGGCATGGAAGCATGCAGGTTTTCTCATCTCTGTGGGCCCAGTTCACCACACTGCACTGTGAGTTGCCTGGCGTATACTGTGGCTAACAGGACTCACTAAAATCCTTTAACCCTTCTCGTCCGCTGTCCTCACTCCGCCCATACGTAACATATACGAACCAATTTAGCTTCCGCCTCTGCGCGCTGTCTCTTCAGGTCCTGCTGAGCCTCGTCCACCTTGGCCTTGGTGAGCTGGTGGTCTTTCTGCTCCTGCTCCAACATCTGCTTGGTGCTGTCCACCTTGGCCTGCACCTCCAGTTTCTGCTGGATCAGCAGCTGCTTCGCCTCCCTGAGCCCCGTCAATTCCTGCCGGCCACAAGGACACCGTCAATCGTCCAACCCTGCACACACTCGGCCTCACTCTGCACACTCTTGCATTCGCACATTCAAACATCTCACAGTGCAACAGAAACAAGAGGTTTAAAGGACAGCCCTGCAGTTGGAGAGGGAAGATCGATCATAAAGAAACGGAACTTTGTTGGTTTTCCCTACCCTCCCAATATTGAGCTGCCTTTCCACTCAGTTCAAATGGGGCAGCAAGAATTAACGGGGTCTTCTCAGACCGGTGAGATGGAACCCCAAAATCTGCACCACGTTTAGGGGTTCAGACTAAAGAATATATCTCTATATTAAATAGTTGAGATGGAGTTTCCTGGTTGCAAAAGGACTGTTATGGAAGACGTTTGTACAAACTTCCCATGAGCCCATGGGTTTCCTACCACAGTCCAAAGCCACTCTGGTCGTTATAAGTTGTCCTGTGATTAGGTTCTGGTTAAATACGGGGGTCGTTGGGCGGTGCGGTTCGTTGGACCTGAAGCTCACTGTATCAATCAATCAATCAATATTTCAATCAAATCAACAAACAAACAAGCGCATGTGCAGCCAGAACAAATGGAAATAGGGAATCGGTGTGGGGAACTTGATCTGAGTATTTTCTAAATGCCAAGAAATAAACAGGAGTGAGGAGACATTTGAGCAGTTTTTCAAAATAAATAGATACTTAATATGCAATGAACAGGGCTAAAGGAACGGTGACTGTTCTGTGAAAGACACAGCTCAGGCGGAGAGAAACGAAGTTTCCACTGAATCAACTGCAACGGAGCACCAAACCTCAGGAGGGACATATTGGCCTTTGAGAAGGTGCAGAGGAGAGGATAGATTGCGTGAACTGGGGCTTTTCTCTTTGCAGCGAAGGGAGACAAGAGATGAGTTGATAGAGGTGTACAAGATAATACAGATAGATCGAATGGACGACCAGAGACTTTTTTCCCCGGGGGCACAATTTTAAGGTAATTTGTGGAAAGTATAGGGAAGGATGTCAGAGGTAAGTGTTTTTTTTTAAAACAGAGATGGTGCGTGCGTGGAACACATTGCCTGGGTGGGTACAGTAGCAAGTACATTAGTGACATTTAAGCAACTCTTAGACTGGTACATGGATGTAGGAGGGAAGGGTTAGATTGATCTTAGAGTAGGTCAGCACAACATTGTGGGTCCAAGGGACTGTACCATATTGTACTGTTCTAGGTTCAGCTGAATATTACCAAGGCTCAGAGGGTGAAACGGTGAGGGCAGGTGACAAAGATGGAGCTTTAAAAACAAATGATTTTATAGAATTTAATCAGGTAGAAATGGAGGAACAACATCTGGTTGTGTCTAGTTTAAGTCAGTTTAAACAGAAATCTCACCTCAGAGAACCTGCAGCCTCCACCATTCCAGCCAACAGTAGGGTGGGCTGAGTTTAAAGATGAATGGAACGGTAGGTTCAGAGCAGAGATCACCTGTTCTCCAGACTGCCTAGAGGGCTTTACTAATCAGCCTTTCCTGAACCTTGGTGTGAATAGGTTAACTAGTAAACTTCATTCTAACTCACTTGCAAGTTAATTCCTTCTGTCAGTCATTGAAAACTCATAACCCATCAAGTGCCTACTGTCAGTGGTTGGACTGAAGAACTCACCTTCTCGTAGTTTTGCTTGCAGGCCCGTGTCTCTTCTGTTAGTTTGTTCAGCTGCTGCTGCAGTGATGTCCTTGCCCCTTCAAGCTCCTCACTATGAAGTTTTTCTTTTGCTAATTCCTCTTCTTTTAAAGCCTTTTAAGGGTCATGGAGGAAATGGGGGGGAAGAGTGTGGGAAAATGTAATATTAAAACCAGATCTGCAAAGTTGAGAGAGCAAGTGAGCTCCAAGACAAACTTAAGTCATCGCCAGTCACTGAAGGATAACTTTCTGACTTCAAATCTCGAATAAAAATTCATGGCAGCTTCTGAATTAAAAATACTACTGACTCTAATTGTAAATTCAAATGTAAACTCAAATCTTAAAACTGTTCACATAACACTGATGGTTATTATCATGGGGCATAATTTCAAGATGACTGGAGCAAGTCAGGGGGGAGGGGGAAATGGCAGAGGAAATTTCTCTATTTACACAGAGTGATGGATGTGTGGAACATGCTGCCAGAGGCAGATACATTAGGGACAGTTAGGAGACTCTTACACAGATGACAAAAAATGGAGGGTTATGGTAGGTGCCTGGCAAAGGGGTCTCTCAATCTACCCAACATAGATTCCATCCACCGAACACCTATGCTCCATTCGCCAGAAATAGCCAGACCTCCTGATAGCCACCCATTTTAATTCCACTTCCCACTCCCATTCCGACATGTCAGTCTACGACCTCCTCTACTGTCGTGATAAGGACACACTTAGGTTAGACTAACAACACCTTATATTCCGTCTGGGTAGCCTCCAACCTGATGACATGAACATCGATTTCTCTAACTTCCGCTAATGCCCCCACAACCCCTCCCCTCCTTCACGATTTTTCATCCCCTCTTGCCTCTCTCACCTTATCTCCTTGCCTGCCCACCGCCTCCCTCTGGTGCTCCTCCCTCCTTTTTCTTTCTTCCATGGCCTTCTGTCCTCTCCTATCAGATTCCCCTTTCTCCATTACGAATCAACTTCCCAGCTCTTCACCTCACTCTTCTACCCGCTTCTGGTTTGACTATCACCTTGTGCTTCTTCCTCCCCTCCCCCCACCTTCCAACTCTGACTTCTCTTCCTTTTCTCTCCAGTCCCGATAACAGGTCTCAACCTGAAACACCAACTATACTCCTTCCCATGGATGCTGCCTGGCCTCCAGCATTTTGTGTGTGTTGCTCAACCAAGTCCATCACTGATACAACTCTCTCCACCACTGGGGACATGTACAAAAGGCGATGCCTCACATACATTCTCTCCACCACTGGGGACGTGTACAAAAGGCGATGCCTCACATACATTCTCTCCACCACTGGGGACGTGTACAAAAGGCGATGCCTCACATACATTCTCTCCACCACTGGGGACGTGTACAAAAGGCGATGCCTCACGTACACTTTCTCCACCACTGGGGACGTGTACAAAAGGTGATGCCTCACGTACACTTTCTCCACCACTGGGGACGTGTACGAGAGACGACGCCTCACATACATTCTCTGCACCACTGGGGACGTGTACAAAAGGTGATGCCTCACGTACACTTTCTCCACCACTGGGGACGAGTACAAAAGGCGATGCCTCACATACATTCTCTCCACCACTGGGGACGTGTACGAGAGACGACGCCTCACGTACACCTTTACTGACGACTTGGTAAATGCATGCAGTAACAAGCTATACCTGTACGCTGACGACTCCACAGTATTTGCACCAATTAGAGCAGGAGAGAGTAATACAGTAGCAGCAGGATAGGGATCTTGACAGGATGAAAGTCTGGGCAGACGACTGGAACGTCACCTTTGATCCTACTAAGTGCAAGGCGATGGTGATGTCTAGGAAGAGGAATCCATCTAACCCCAACTTGTATTTTGGGTACTGCAAGCTGGATTTAAAGAAGGAGCTAGTAATCCTTGGTGTTAATATTGACAGCAAGTTGGTGTGGGATAAGCACCTTTCCACTATTTCAAACAAGGCTGGACAAAGGCTTGGAGCACTGTAGAAAGTAGCATCCAAACTAGACAAAGAGGGCAGAGCCACAGTTTACAAAGCCCAGGTACAAAATATCATGAAGTATGCCTGCTTATCATGGATGAATGCATCACAGAGTGTCCTCAGCCAGCTTGATGCCATTCAAAGAAAGGCCCTCACGACTATAGGTGTAGATGAAGCCACAGCTCATGAGAAGCTAGCCATCAGTAGCTCACACCACAGACGACAGGTTGCTGCAGCTACTGTGCTATACAAAATGCACACCAGCCACAGCCCTGCAGACCCTCGCGCCATGCTGCCTTCATCCTACGAGAGACGGCGCATCACACGGTCAAGTTTATCTATGCCTGCTCATGCTGTTTCTACGCCTGATGTGAGAACCTACACACTGGATAGAAGCTTCCTTCACTGTGCTATCAGAATTTGGAACAGCCTTCCAGATGCTGTGGTTGGAAACATCTGCGACGATGGGGTCCAAGCCTTCAAGAGTCGAGTGCACAAACACCTATCATCTCTGGGATGGAAGTCACATGCTTCTTCACAAGCTATCATGAAGGGGACCAGGATGGCAATGCTTGGCTGTTGGTAGGTAGGGTTAATACCTGGCTTTCAAGAGCACTTGTGAGTTATGTTCCAGCTGGACTTAGTCCTTAAACTGCTAGAGAGCAGTGTGGAAAGAACAGGTGCTGTTTTCTCCCGGTAGGGATTAGCTTTTAGTTTCAAGTGCTCCTGCCATGTTTTGTCACCCTGCAACCTTATCCTTCAATCTCTTTGAATCATGGAGGACAGCATGTGTATAAATGTCTCTCTCTAGCAGACTCCAGTATTTCTACTATTTTTTAATATTTCTTAATTGTACACATGATTTTTTAGTGTTCTGTCGCTGAGCAACAGTGAACCATCTGATTGGCCTGTCAGATTTCTCCTTGGGAACTAGTTGACTTGATCAGCATTTCTGATCTGGCTATTGTTTACGAATGCACTTAATAAAAAAAAAATAAAACACCTCTCTCCACCACTGGGGACGTGTACAAAAGGTGATCCCTCACATACACTCTCTCCACCACTGGGGACGTGTACGAGAGGCGATGCCTCAGGAAAATGACATCCATCGTCAAGGACCAAAATGCTGGAGGAACTCAGCACGTCAAGCAGCATCTATGAAGGGAAATGTTTTATCAGGACTGCAAATGAAGGGGGCAGAAGTCAGAATAAGAAAGTGGGGAAGTAAGGGGACGGAAGGAGTACAAGCTGACAGGAATCTGATAGGATAATAGACCATGGGAGATAAGAAAGGAGTCGGGGCACTAGAGGGAGGTGTTGGGCAGATGAGAAGGAGTGAGGGGATGACAGGATGAGGAATGGAAAAAGAGAAGGGATAGTGGAGTAATTCCTGGAAGTTGGATAAATTGATGTTCGTGGCATCAGGTTGGGGATTACCCAAACGGAATATGAGGCGTTGCTCCTCCAACCTGAGTTTTGACTCACCATGGTAGTCCTGTCAGAATGGGAATGGGAAGTCAAATTGAAATGGGTGGCTACTGAGAGAACCTGCCTTTTGTGCCGAACAGAGTGAAGGTGCTCGACGAAGTGGTCCCTCAATTTATGTCGGGTCTCACTGATGTAGAGGAGGCCACACTGGATACAATAGACGACCCTGACAGACTCGCAGGTGAAGTGTCACCTCACCTGGAAGGACAGGGACTCTGAATGGTGCTGGGGGAGGTGTAGAGCTAAGTACCAGGAGAAGCTGGCATATCAGGCTCCTTCTGTCTGGTGTAGTAGGTAGTGATGCTGATGTGATTGCTCTGAAGTACTGAGCTCAGTATGGAATCTGCACGCTCTCCCCAGATATCCCCTGGGTGCTGGGCTTTCATCTCAACATCCTGAAGACACGCTGGCTGTTTGACTGCTGTGAATGAAGTGTGGGCTTGTGACGAAAGAATCAAAAGCGAGTAGATGGATTTCTCAGGGAGGAGGTACAGGAGCCTGAAGACCCACACTCAATACTCAGAAACAGATTCTTCCCCTCCACCATCAGATATGAACCCATGAATTTTTGTGCTATTTATTTATTTTGTACTCTATAGTAATTTCATGCCTTTGCACTGTACTGGTGCTGCAAAACAACACATTTCACTTCATATAAGACAGTGATGATAATAAAAGCAACATTTACAGAGCACTTTTCATACAGACAATGTTGTTCAAATTGCTTTACAACGGGCTAAAGTGCAAATGTGAAAATAAAAGATAAAAAGATGTTATTTCAGAACAAGGTTAAATAAATAGGTTTTGAGCTGGTATTTCTAAGTGTTAACTGTGTCTGCATCCTTTTTGGTGTTTGGTTTTGAACTGCAGAGTTTAGGAGAGCAGATCAAACTAGCTGACCTGCCAGTTATTGTGATAATAAACCTGATTCTGAGAAAGAGCAAGCTGGGGAGGCAGGGGAAATGAGGGGGGAGACGGGGGAAATGAGAGGGGACACAGGACTGATGGAGGTGCTCAGCTGGGGAGCAGGTATGTGAAAAATGGGCAAATGGCCTCCTCCTATGTTGTATTGAGCCCAAGGAACTACCCTAATGCAATATGACCTACTGACAGGAATCATCAAACGGCAGAAAAATAAAGTCTTCCCCGTTCATAATAGAAAATTGGTTTATTGTTGTCACATGTACCAAGGCAGAGCAAACAACTTTGTTTTGAATGTCATCCACACAGATCATTTCACTTCAGAGTGCATTGAGATAGAGTACCGTCAGAAGTCTTTGGTTGGGAACTGCCAGGGTAAAGCGCCACGAGGAACGGGGTGTGGGGCAGCTGGCAGAGGAGGAGTGCCAGGGACAGGTGGTAGAGCGGGTGCAGACACACCTCACCCTGAGACACGAGGCAAAGTCATTTGATTTCAATCAATCATTTTACTGATCATTGCAGAATGTGTCTCTAGTGCCTCCCACTCCCTCTCCTCTCCCTTCCCCTTTTCCCAAACATGATTCCCCTCTCCCTGCCCCCTTCCCACCCTCAGTCCACAACAGAGACCCATATCAGAATCAGGTTTATCATCACTCACATCTGTCAGGAAATGTGCTTCTTTTTGTGGCAGCAGTCCAGTGCAATACATAAAATTATGCCCAAGACCTTGCACAGTTCTGTAGTACAAGGAAAAACAATAACAGGATGCAGAATGAAGTGTTGCAGTGACAGGGACAGTGCAGTGCAGGCAGATAAACAGGGGCAAGGTCACGACAATCAGAATCAGGTTTATTACCAGCGTCACGTCGTGAAATTTGTTGTTTTGTGGCAGCAGTACAATGTAATACATAAAATATACTATTAAGTACAATGAGAAATATACATAAAATTACATTAAAAAGAGAGCCAAAATATTGAAAGCAGTGTTCATAGGTTATTGTTCAGAAATCTGATGGCGGAGGGGAAGAAGTTGTTCCTAAAGCGTTGAGCGTGATTCTTCAGGGTCCATACCTCCTCCTTGATGGTAGTAATGAAAAGGGCAGGTTCTGGGTGATGGGGTCCTTAAAAATGGATGCCTTATGGAAGCTCGTATGGCGTATAGCTTCAGGTTTGTGCTCCAAATGGTTTTTTTTTCCTCTTTTTTTTTTGTTAGGAGTTTTTTTTTGTTTTAGTTAGTAGGGGTTCTTTTTCCTTCTTTTTTTTTAAAAACAATAGCTTTAATATTTTGTTTTTTCTTATTATTATTGATATATTGTTTAACGGTTGATAGTTTAACTCTCATTCTACATATTGATATGTTGATTTGATTACTTCCATGTATTTTTTTGTTTCTTGCTGATTTTCAATAATAATTAATAAAAAGATTTAAAAGAAAGAAAAAATGGATGCCATGTTTTTCAGGCATCACCTTTTGAAGATGCCCTTGAGGTGGGGAGGCTAGAATCCACGATGGAGCCGGCAGAGTTTACGACAATCTTGTATGTTGATCGAGAAGTCAAGAGTTTGTCTTATCGTTCAATAATTCCATTCAGTAGCCTTACATTGTGGAATTAATACCGTGGAATGATAAAATACACACCCTGGGACTAGAGAAAGCGAGCCCTTACCTTTTCCTTCTCCACCTGCAGCAGTCGACCCTTGGTCTCCTCAGCTTCAGCGTGGCTGCAGGCCAGGGCCTTCTCCAGCGAGGCCTGGGCTTGCTTCAGCTGCTGCACCGCCTGCTGGCTGCTGCTCACCTGGTTCCTGCTGCTCACCAGCTCCTCCTCTGCCAGCACCAACTTCTCTTCCTTGGCCTGTGGGGCACGATGCCACGTTATACACTTACCACCTGCAGGCAGCCTGCACTCGCTGGAGGTACCCCGCGCACCAGACAAGAGGCAATGTGCTCTCACGTTCAACAAGGCCAGCACAGCGCAGCGGGTAGAAGGGCTGCCTCCCAGTACCAGGAACTCTCACCCGATGCTGACCTCGGGTGCTGTTGATGTGGAGTTTACGTGTTCTGCCTGTGACTGTGTGGATTTCCCCCAAGTACCCCAGATTCCACTCACATGCCCCTCGTGCGTAGGGGAGGAGCAGAGTTTGGACAGAGTGTGGAGAGGATAAAACAGTACTGGTTAATCCCACAGGATTAAAGATTAGCTTCATTTGTTATAGATAGATCGACACATCAAAACATTCAGTGAAATGCGTCGTTTGCACTCATGACCAACATAGGCCGAGGATTTGCTGGGAAGCAGCTTGCAAGTGGCGCCAAGTTCAGGCACCAACGATTTACTAACCCCAACCTGTATGTCTCTGGAATGTGGGAGGAAACTGGAGCAGATGGATTAAACCCACGCAGTCACGGGGGGAACGTACAAACTCCTTACAGACTGCGACAGGAATACGCACCCAGATCACCGGTGCTACACTAACCACTCTGCTGCCGTGCCACCTTGCACAGGAGTGTAGTTTCGGTGAGCACCTGATGGCAGGTGTAACCTGGTGGGTGAAAGGCTGGTTTTGTGCTCTGTGTCTCTACAAAATCAAAGCCCTGTACAAGCCCACTCAAGAGTTGCAGTTGACCGTTCAGCCTGAAAACTATCCATTAGACTGGGAATCGCACAGAACAGGAGGCTCCTATTTGCCCCGATAGACAGTTAATCTTTTTGTAAAAGCTACTGAATTACTATTGCTTCCTCAACCCTTTCCCCTCCAAGGTTACCCCTTCAGGTGTTCATTGCTGCTGGATTGTATTCCATCCACATCCACAACAGGAGGTTTTTAAAACTGTAGAAAATCGAATAAAGACAGAAAACACGAGAAAGACTCAGCAGGTCAGACAGCGCCTGTGGAGAGAGCAACAGTCAAATGTTTCAGCTTAAAGCCCTTCCATCAGAACGAGAGAGCGGAAACAAGTTACAGCTAGAAAGTTTGTGAACCCTTTACAATTTTCTCTATTTCTGCATAAGTGTAACCTAAAATGCGATCAGATGTTCAAACAAGTCCAAAAACGAGATAGAGAAGCCAATTAAATAAATAGCACAAAAACATTACATGTGTTAAATGTATTTATTGAGAAAAAAGATCCAATATTATATGTATTTGTTGGAAAAAGTATTTGAACCTTTGCATTCAGTAACTGCTGTGACCCCCGCTGTACAGCAATAACTTCAACCAAACATTTCCAGTGACTGGTGATCAGTCCTGCACATCGGCTTGGAGGAATTTTAGGCCATTCCTCCTTTTTTAAAAAAAACTGCTTCAACTCTGGGATGTTGGTGGGCTTCTTTGCACGATCTGCTTGCTTCAGGTCTTTCCACAACATTTCTATAGGATTAAGGTCAGAATTTCGACTCAGCCATTCCAAAAGTGAACTTTCTTTTGCTTTAACCATTCGTTGGTAGACTGACTTGTGTGTTTAGGATGGCTGACTTGCTGCACGACCCACTTTCTCCTGAGCTTCAGTTCACGGATGGATTCTCTGACATTTTCCTGTGAAATTTGCTGGTACAATTCAGAATTCATAATTCCATCAATGAGGGCAAGCCATCCTGGTCCTGAGAAAGCAAAGCAGGCCCAGACCACAACACTGTCACCATGTTTCACAGATTATGCTGGAATGCAATGTTTGCTTTTCACCAAACATAGCACTTATCACTTAATCCAAAAAGTTCTACTTTGGACTCATCCATTCACAGAACATTCTTCCAATAGCCTCTGACTTATCCACATGGTCTTTGGCAAACTTTTCACAGGCAGCAATGTTCTTCTTGGACAGTAGTGGCTTTCTCCTTGCAATCCTGCCATGCACACCATTGTTGCTCAGTGTTTGCCTGATGATAGACTCATGAACACTGACATTAGCCAATGCAAGAGAGGCCTGCAGCTCCTGAGATGTTACCCTGGGGTTCTTTGTGACCTCCTGGAATATTACGTGCCTTGCTCTTGGAATCTTAGGTCATATTTATGGAGAAATAGAGAAAATTCTAAAGGGTTCACAAACTTTCGAGCATCACTGTAGTTTTAAGATGTACAGAAGGTTGAGAAGGGACAGATGGGAGGGTCAGGACAGTGTGGTACAGAGGGAGCTGAGATTAACTTCAAGCAAAATGGCCTCTCGGTCCATTTTAACTCCCACCAATCCATGAGCCAGGGCTCAGCATCCAATGTTTCAGCACCAGTTCCTTATACCTGTTTATAACCTTGGTGCCCCCGTTCTACAGGCTGCGTCCATCTTGACTCCGGAGTGAAGAAACCAGCCATTCTGCGGAGCCAGAGAGAATAAGAGATGCCACACTAATATTGCACATTCCTACAGTCACGTACCTTCAGGTCGTGCCTGATGGAAGACAGCTCTGACTCTTTTCCGTACATATCCGACTGCAGCCTTGCTAGGTTGGTTTGGCAGGTGTCGTATTCCTTCCGTAGTGCAGACAAGGTCTCTTTCCCGGCAGTCAGCTGCTCGCTCAGTGCTGCCACCTCCTGTTGCAGTTTGGGTACTGCGTCAGCCTGCAGAGAAGTACAGGATATCTGTGAGGGCCAAGACAGCCTACTGCCTTTGTTGTACAAGAAAGTTCAAAAGTAAATTTATTATCAAAGTACATATATATTACCGTATACAACCCTGCAACTTGTTTCCTTGTGGGCATACTCAGTAAATCCAAGAACCATAATAGAATCAATGAAAGACCACACCCAACTGTGTGGACAAACAACCAACGTGCAAAAGACAAACCGAACAAATACAAAAGAGAAAAAAGACAATAAACACTGAGAACATGAGATGAAGCATCCTTTAAAGTAAGTCCATAGGTTGTGGGAACATTTCAATGATAGGGCAAGTGAAGTTGAGGGAAGTTATCCACACTGGTTCAAACGTCTGATGGTTGAGGGGTAATAACTGTTCCTGAACTTGGTGCTGTCAGTCCTGAGGCTCCTGTACCTTCTTCCTGATGCTGAGAAGAGAGCACAGCCTGGGTGGTGGGGGCCTTTGATGAGGGATGCAGTGCTCAACGATGAGGGGTGCTTTGCCCGTGTGGACAGGACCGTACCCATTACCTTTTGTAGGGTATTCCATTCAAGGGCACAACCCATTTGGAAAGAAAAGGCAAGAGAGTAAAAGAGAGAGAATGTGGACAAGAAAAAGAGTGAGAGACAGACAGACAGACAGAGTGAGAAAGACAAAGAGAGTGAGTGAGAGAGACAGAGAGAGAGAGTGAGTGAGAGAGGGAGAGAGAGAGGGAGAGACAGAGAGAGAGAGGGAGAGATAGAGAGTGAGAGACCGAGAGAGTAAGAGAGAGAGGGAGACAGAAGGAGAGAGGGAGCGAGTGAGCGGGGGGAGAGCGCGGCGGGGGAGAGAGCGACAGAGAGCGTGAGAGAGAGTGAGAGCGAGAGAGATATAAAGTGAGGGAGATAGAGTTGGAGTGTGAGAGACAGCAAGAGAGAAAGAAAGAAAAAAGTAGTAATGTCAAAAGGAAGCTCAGAAATCCAAGAGGTTCATCGTGTTTACTGAACAAAGCCAGAACTGTTTTTCATTGTGAACATGGGAGTGTCTCCAGGTGAATTCCATGGCCTTGCAGGAGACAATTAAAATTATTCATATTCATGGAATTACAGGAAAACCATAATCACCCTACTTATCCCAGGACATCCCCAGTATCTAGCCACAGTTATTCACCATAGTTAAACATCTTTTAGGTGAACAGATTGAATCTGGTTTTGATAAACTGTTATTAGGAAAGATGTCATTAAGCTGGAAAGAGTGCAAAGAAGATTTACGAGGATGTTGCCAGGAATCGAGGGTCAGAGACACCGGACTTTATTCCTAGGAGCATAGGGGAATGAAATGAATTGAATTGAATTGACTTTATTTCTTACAGCCTTCACATACATGAGGTGTAAGAATCTTTACGTTACGTCTCCACCTAAATGTGGAATGTGCAATCATAGTAATTTATAATAATTTATAATAAATAGAACAGTCAACGTAACATAGAAACACACTCAAATCAGCGTGAGTTAATCAGTCTGATGGCCTGGTGGAAGAAGCTGTGCCAGAGCCTGTTGGTCCTGGCTTTTATGCTGCGGTACCACTTCCCGGCTGGTAACAGCTGGAATAGATTGTGGTTGGGGTGACTTGGGTCCCCAATGATCCTTCGGGCCCTTTTTACACACCTGTCTCTGTAAAGACAGAGGGAGAGGGGGAGCGAGCGAACCTGTCTTCCTCAATCATGGTAAGTTCACAACTACGGATGCGCTGGGCTGTCCGTACCACTCTCTGCAGAGTCCTGCAATTAAGTACAGTTCCCATACCAGGCAGTGATGCAGCCAGTCAGGATGCTCTCAATTGTGCCCCTGTAGAAAGTTCTTAGGACTTGGGGGCCGTCACCAAACCTTCTCAACTGTCTGAGGTGAAATAGGCGCTGTTGTTGCCTTTTTCATCACACAGCTGGTGTGCACAGACGATGTGAGATCCTCAGTGATGTGGATGCCGAGGAACTTAAAGCTGTTCTTCCTCTCAAACCCAGCTCCATTGATGTCAATAGGAGTTAGCCCGTCTTCCTTCCTCCTGTGATCCACAACCAGCTCCTTTGTTTTTGTGACATTGAGGGAGAGGTTGTTTTCTTGACACCACTGTGTCACAGAGAGATGACTTCTTCCTTGCAGGCCACCTCGTTATTGTTTGAGGTGAGGCCAATCAATGTAGGGTTGTTAGCAAATTTAAATAGCAGGTTGGAGCTGTGGGTGGCGATACAGTCATGGGTATACAGGGAGTAAAGCAGGGGACTCAGTACGCAGTCCCGAGGGGCTCCTGTATTGAGAGTCAGTGGGGTGGAGGTGAGGGAGTCTACTCTTACAACCTGCTGGCAATCTGACAGGAAGTTTGTAAAATCATGAGGGGTATGCATAAGGTGAATGGTAGAGTGTTTTTCCTGGGAAAAGGGGATCAAAAACCAGAGGGCACTGGTTTAGGGTGAGGGAGGAAAGAACTAAGAGACCCTGAAGGGAAGCCACACACAGGACAACCTGTATGTGGAACAAACTGCCAGAAGGAAGCAGTTGAACAGGCAGAACAACATCATATAAAACGCACTTGGACAGTATAAGGCTGGGAAAGGTTTAGACGGATAGGGCCAAATGCGGGCAGGTGGGACTAGCTTTGATGAGAATCTTGGTCAGCATGATCAAGTTGGGCAGAAGGGCCTGTTTCTGTTACCACAACTGTCTTAAATCCCCTGGTTCACCCTGAGCTCCAACGAAGTCTCAAAACTCATTGAGCCACCTCTGGCTTTTTCTTCCCTTCAATCACCATATTCCCCACCCCAAACACTGCCACCACCCTGGTGCTGAAACTGCATCACTCGCTGGATTCCTCCAGCTCCCATACACGTTTGACCTTACCACGTCCCAGAGGCCCAACCTGCTCCCTTTTTCATTTTCAATCAAAATGTGGACTGCCCGGCTTCTCCTGCAGTCCCCCTGCATTAGCTGATTAACGGTTCTCTCCTCGGATAAACCTCCTCTCCTTTTAACTCGTAACTTGCCCCATGACCTTTAAAACCATCCTGTCCGGCCTGCAGGTCTGGAACGTAACATCACAAGTGCATACACATTTTCCCCAGAACTCCATCTGCAAACCTCTCCTGGTTTCATCACGGCTCCGGGACTGAACATTAGAGATTTTTTGACAAGAACAGGCCATTCGGACCAACAAAGCCTGCCAAATTCCCATCTACACGGTGTGTTAAAATAACTACTGAGTTTAGATTTGAAAGTCTCTAAGGTACTACTCTCAACTAGGTAGTTTATCCCATGTGTCCACAACTCGCTGTGTAAAGAAATGCTTCCTGATGTTAGTCTGAAATCTGCCCCTAACCAGTCTCCACCTATGGCTCTGTGTCCTCGTTGATGGATTAATTTTGCAGCAGCTGGCATCCACCTTACTGATACCCGTAATGATTCAGAACACTTCCATCATGTCTCCTTTCATTCTCTGTCTACTTAGGCTAACGAGAGTTAATTCTTTCGATCTTTCTTCACAGCTCATACCCTGCAGACCTGGAATGAGTCTCGTCACCCTTCTCTGAACTCTCTCCAATGTCTTCACACCCCTCACACAATATGGAGACCCAAAGCACTCGAAATGTGGCCTCACAAACGGATTATACAGCTTAAAGAGAACGTCTCTGGACTTGAACTCCACTGAGCGTATTATATAGCCCAGCATTCTATTAGCCTTCCTCGTTGCTTCTGTGCATTGTCCAGATGTTGATAGTGATGAGTCTACCAGGACGCCCAAATCCTTCGCGTACAGCGCACTTTCCAACTCAAGATCCCCCATCGTATATTTATATCTAATATTTCTACTTCCTATATGCAATACTTTACATTTACTTATATTAAATGTCGTCTGCCATTTATCTGCCCAAAACTGGATTTTGCTGAGATCTAACAGTATTGATTCTGCTGCCTGAATGGTATCAGCCCGTTCCCTAGTTTTTATGTCATTGGCAGGTTATTTGTTATAGGTTTATCCAAGTCAATAATGTAAATTAAAAACAACAGCCCCAAACCTGATCCCTCTGGACCCCCACTTTTAACATCTTCTAGGTGTGAAAATGCTCCTCTCACCATAACTCGTTGTTTTCTGTTTTTGAGCCAATTCTGCACTCATTCACACACCTTACCTTGAATCCCTACCTCCTGTAAATTGATTATTAACCTCTTTTGGGGTACGTTGCCAAAAGGCTTCCGAAAGTCCAACTAAATGATATCAACCACTCTGTTGTTATCATAAATTTTAGTTGCCTCATCATAGAACTCCAGCATATTAGTAAAACATGATTTCCCCCTCTCTGAACCCATGCTAACATGCTTGTTCTTATCAGCTGCTTTTCCCTCTCATTCTATATTATTGTTTCCATTATCTTGCCTGTGATACACGTTAAGCTAACTGGTCTATAGTTACCAGGTCAGTGTGGTCACCTTCCTTATATGCTGAGACAACATTAGCCCATTTCCAGTCCTTAGGGATTTCACCAGTCTTCACTGACTTTTGTAATATACATGTTAGGAATTTGTATATATAATCACAGACCTCTGTAAGTACCCTTGGATACATGTTGTCTGGCCCTGGAGATTTATTAACTTTCAACCTTTTCAGCTGTAGCAGGACCTCACTCTCTAAGATCTCTAAGTCACTTAAAACAAACTTATTTTTCTCTACTCTCTGGCATATTGCTAATATCATTGCAGGTGAATACTTCAGCAAAATATGAGTTAAGAGTATCTGCTATGTCCTTCTCTGCCTAATTTAACACGCCACTATTATTCCTAATACACTTAACTTCCGCCTTGACTTTTCTTTTTACTTCTAAACTATTAAAAAGATGTCTTAGCATCAACAGCAATATCCTTCCCAACCTGCCTTCTGGCAATCTGAATTTCCCTCTTGACAATAGCTCTCATATTTTTATATGCCTTCTGGTTAACACTTTTTTTCTGTATTCCTTATATGGGGTAATCTCTTCTTCAGTAATTTTTAATGTATTTCTTTATTTGTTCATGTAGTTGATCTATTGTTTTTATTGCTTCGACTGACCTTGGTTATGAACATTTCCTGCACTGTATTACCTCTTTAAATCAACCCCATTGTTCCTCAACTGACTCAATGTCAAGCACTTCCTTCCAGATTACCTTCTGAAGTCTTTGCCACATCTACACAAACTTTGCCGTTCTGAAATTCCATTTAATGACTCTGGTTTTTACTGATACACTCTCAAGAAACCACGAAACTAACAATGTTATGTTCGCTTGGTCCTAAAGGCTCAAGAACTTCCATACTCAAAACTGTATCCTGATTGTTACAGAATATCAAACCTAGACAGGCCTCCCCTCTTGTTGGCGCATTAACACACAGAGTTGAAAAACAATCTTTCAACAATTCAGATGCATTTTCCTGTAATCCATTAGTCACTGGATTCTCCAACTCAATATTTAGGAAATGAAAGTTTCCCATAACTATAACATCTCCCTCAGAATTTGCTTTTCTCAATACTCTGATAGAGTTGTCTATTAAAATCACTATCAGAATTGGGGTCTATAACATACACCCAATGTTATTCCTTTATCCTTATAGCTTTCAATTCTCGCTCAGATATCTTCCCTGTCTCGATTCGTCTCCTATCATAAGCAGCCTCGCGTTTAAATTCTCTCTTATGTATATGGCTACCCCTCCACCTTTATGATCTTGCCTATCTTTCCCAAATAAAGTATATCCTTTACTACTATGTTCATCACCATCCACTGAGGCCAGTATCGCTATTATATCATACTTACAAGCACTTCCAGCTCCTTTATTTTATTAGTACTTCTTGCATTTATACAGGCCATGCTTAGTCTATTACTCATGTTTTTCCTCCTATTCCGACCTATCTTTATATTTTTGAACCACATAATCGGTTTATGTCCTAATATATTATTCTCCACTAAGGTGTTGAGCCTGGCCTGTTCCAAGCTCCCTGCCCCCACGATTCCCTAGTTTAAACAGTCCTCAGCTAACGCCTGTCCAGTCCATTAGTGCCCCTCCAGTTCAAATGTAACCCATCCCGGTGGTACAAGTTCCATTTGGCCAACAGGTACCCCAATGTCCCATAAACTCATGCCTCTCTAACGTACACCATGATTTGAGCCATGCATTAAGTCTTCTGATCTCTTCTACCATACCTGGACAGGCACGTGGCACAGGCAGAGCTTCTGAGGAGACTACCTTGTCAGTTCTGTCCCTAAGCTTACACATAACTCTTTAAATTTGTTTTGCAGAACTGACAGCGAGCCCTTACCTCTGTCATTTGTTCCGGTGTGGACAACCCGAGCTCTGGCCAAGAGCTTGTGTATTCGTCCAGGGAGGCCTTCGGCTCGTGCTCCTGGTAGGCAGCACATCCTATGAGGCTGTTAGTACACACCTGATTCTCAACCCTCCCCCCCCCGATATCTGAGTCCCCTACTATCACCACTTCCTTTTTATAGGCTTTAGGTTTAGGATTAGAGAAGGTCCTGTGGGGCTCCTCTATCCTGCCTACCACCTCAGAGGTTTCATGGTCGTCATCAAGCATCACTAGATGTTCAAAATGGCAGGACACTTCCAACTCTGGGGTTGATGCCCCAGGGCAGTGTGCATCTCTTACCCTGCACTTCCTTCCCCGCAGTCATCCACCTGTCTCTTTTTTTCCTGGTCTGGAGTCTCAACCCATGGCCCTCTTGGGGTGCTCGGTTGAGAGATATCCCTAAAGAACATCTGGAGCACATCTGCCAATTCTCTACAACATCACAGGTCAGCTGCCTCCTCCTCAAGTTCAGCCACCTTGTTCCCGGGGTGACGGATTAGCTGACATTTCTCATATTAACTCTCCAGGGGAGCCGGTTTCCGTGTATCCGAACAAAAGGCAAGCGTAACATTGCAGAGGCTGCATTATACATTTAGGGGGAAAGAACTACTGAAGATTAAGTGATTGTACTTATTTAAATTCTTAAAAGTAAACTACTATTTATACTACTATTCCTGCTAGGCTCCCGATGTACCAGATAACACCTAACATGTGCTTAGACCTTCCCCGGACTTTTTAGATTTGTGTTCCCTGATCAATTCGCTTTCTCCGCCAGTAAACTATACCGCAAAGCAACTCTTGGTCCCGCCTTGTAAGGCCTACAACAACTTCACCACTATCTAATTACCGGCTCACTTTTTCGTTAAGGACACGCTAAGCACCCCTTTTACTGATAGAGTTATAGGACTCCTTACGCAAAGGCGATAAAAACGGCTGCCCAAAGCAAGGGATAGGCCGGAGAAAGATTCCTTTGCAGCCCCTGTAAGGCGACCAAGCACAAGTTATACAGCAGCCACGTCCAAAATTTAAAACAGGGCAAAAGAACGCTACACACCAAACCTCTTTCTCACTCTCTCACACTCTCCCAAACTGTGCACACAGTAGGGCCGGAGCCCGCTGCACCAGATCAGCTCCAGCACATCCCAGAAGTGCCCCTATGCCGTCCGTCTAGGATAGATCATCCCCCTCTGCCTGCTCTAGCGAAACGCCACAGACTTGGCTCCATCCCATGTGTCCCAGGCGTAGTTGGAGAATCATCCTCTATGGCTTCTTGTCCCCTCCCCAACTCTCGATCCCTTACTGAGGTCACAGAGATCCAAGCAACTGTGGTGTGCATAACCAACTCATACTAATCCCCAAAAGCTATTGCACTTGCACGGGTCTATTCACTGTAGATACAGTGCTGTGCAAACGTCCTGGCACATGTATATAGCTCTGGTGCCTAAAACTTTTGTATGATTCAAATCTCCTCCTGATAACCTTTCACTGACCTTTTGTCCAAAATGCTGTACGTATCTCAAATTATTCCAAAGCCTGTGTCTTCAATGACTCATCAACCTCTACAATCTCCCTTATTGTCACCCTCCTCTCTGCAACCTAGCCCAGCCTGACAAGCCTTTTGGTTGTTGTTCTGACCCTCCCGTACAATCAGCCTGATCTCGAAATGGTGCCGCATCAAGTGGCTGTGTCTTCACTGGACCGCGAGCCTCCCCGCCATCCAAGACATCTTCAAAAGGCAGATCCTCAAGAAGGTGACAGCCATCATTAAGGACCCTCACAAAGCAGGACATGCCCTCTTCTCATTTACTCCCATCAGAGAGGAAGTACAGGAGCCTGAAGACACACACTCAATACTCTTGGAACACCTTCTTCTTCTCCACCATCAGATTTCTGAACAGAGGATGAACCCATGAACACTAACTCATTACTTTTGCTCTCTTCTTTGACTACTCATTTTTTTAAAAATATACTGTACATATATTTCTTACTGCAAGTTATAGCCTTTACTGCTATCATGGAAGAACAAATTTGATGACATTTGTCACCAAAAATTAACCCGTTTCTGATAATGCTGAAACAGTAGCTGCTCCTCCCTCCGCAGAAGCTGCCTGGCCTGCTCAGATCATCTACCAGCTTACATTTTTTATACCAGATTTCCAACACCTCAGCCCACTTCCCGATTTGCTGCCCAAACACAGGATTCTGTCACAGAGCACAAGACACGATACCTTTTGGGAGAGCTCCATTTTCAAGTCGTTCAGCTGGGCCTCATACTGCTGTCTCTGCTGCTCCCGAGATTCCAGAGATCCCTTCAGCTGCTGCTCGGCCTCCTGCCTCTCGGTCAGCAGCTCCTGCAGCCTGGAGACGTCTACCGCCGACCTGGCAGCATTCACCTTCAGCTGCTGCTTGGTCCAAAGGAAGAATGATTAACACTTCCAATCATACTCACTCAACACGTTCAAAAGGACCTGCCTCTTGAAGATGTCCTTGATGGTCAGAGTACACAGATGATCGTAAGCAGCGAGTTGGCTGCTGGATGTGTGCCCAGAGACCTGAGATCTTTGGGCACAGAGCTCAGAAGAAGCGACGCAACGGACTTTTAACATCATAAACCAGTGAGTTGTTTGTTATTGGACACGCTGGAGGCAGGAAACATGTTCCCGCTGATGGGTGAGTCCAGAACCAGAGGCCACAGTTTGAGAATAAGGGGTAGCCCATTTAGAATGGAGTTGAGGAAAAACTTTTTCACCCAGAGAGTGGTGGATATATGGAATGCTCTGCCCCAGAAGGCTGTGGAGGCCAAGTCTCTGGATGCTTTCAAGAAAGAGATGGATAGAGCTCTTAAAGATAGCGGAATCACAGGTTATGGGGATAAGGCAGGAACTGGATACTGATAGTGGATGATCAGCCATGATCACAGTGAATGGCGGTGCTGGCTCGGAGGGCCGAATGGCCTACTCCTGCACCTATTGTCTATTACGTCTCCCCTCTTGCTGTGAAACAGGGATACCACTTTTTCCCCTATTAGGGAGAGAGAGCGGGGGAACCTGTGGTATGTCGAATTACCAGGTGAATGAGTAGTCTTTGGGGTACTGCAAGTCTGTGTCTTTATTGATGCTTTGCTGCACGCTTCAGTGCTCGGTGGAGGGTGCAGGTGCTTTTTTTGCTGGTGGTGAAGGGGGGGGGAGGTTGAGGTGGACCTATCAGACCCTCCCCTCTGTATTACTGATAATCTCTTTGCTTATCACGAATCCATCTGCCTCAGCCTTAAAAACACTCAAAAGCTCTCAGAGAAAACATTCCCAAAGACTTCCCAGCCCTTGGAAGAGAAGAATCCCATCTCAGCTCCGTCTTAAATGTATAACCACCTTTTTCCATGGATGAAAGGAAAAAGGAGAGTTATGGGCTGTGTAGGAGGGAAGGGATAGACTGATGGTGAAGTAGGTTAAAAGGTGGTGGGATGGTGAACTTGTACTGGTCCACGTCCTGCTCATTTCTAAACTCACCTGCCCCCTCCCCAATTCTAGATTGTGCTACCAGAGGAAATCTCCACACCCACCCTAACGAGACCCCTCTATGCTTCAGTTAAATCTGTTCTCACTCACCTCAGCTGCAGCGGATAAAGGCCCTTCAGCCCATCCAGTCCATGCTGACCTGATCTTCTGACTCGTCCCATTACCTGCACACAGACCATATCCCTCCATACCCTTCTGATCCATCTATATATGCAAACCTCTTAAATGTGACAAACCAACCCACATCCACCACTTCCACTGGCAGCTTGTCCCACACTCACACCACCCTCTAAGTGAAGTAGCTCCCCCTCAGATTCTTCTTAAATAGTTTACCTTCCATTTTACCTCTATCTCTAGTCTCACCCAGCCTGAGGGAAAGAGGTCTGCATGTCTATACCCCTTGCATTCCTTTGTAATATCTCCCGTCATTCTCCTGCACTCCAGGGAGTAAAGCCCTCAGCTATTCAACCAATCCCTTCAACCGAGGGAAACAGAACTGCATCGTTAAAGGGTTAACTGGGAAGCTGGTCTCCTCTCGTGCTTCCCTACCCCAGACTCACAACAGCTTCCAATAAAGGCCCAATAACAACTACAAATGGCCCTGACGGACGATGAGCTGAATAAATTAAGAGCTGTTGATTTGAACAAAGTGTCTCTGGCAGAGTTTAAGAGTAAAGCAGATGAACACTGAGAAATGAAGACCACGTGCTTGATGGCTGACATGTACAGCATGAGCTGAAAGGCCCATTTTGATCTGTATAACTCGATGACAAACACAGGATCACTAAAGGTAAAGGGTGAGATCCAGGATGTGGTGACCAGTGATGAGAAGGAAGCTGGTAAGGTCCAGGAAAGTCAATAAAAGAATCAACACCAATCCAATTTCCATTTAGGGTTAACAGCAAAACATGGCCAACTCCAGATGTTTACCTGTTCCATCAGCAATGCCAGGCCTGGACTGGCCATTCCCATACCCAACACTGACTGGGTCTAATACTTTGTTTTCTTGTTCAGTTAACCACCATCTATTTCTGCCATCAAAGAACTTCTCTCTTTTTCCAAGTCCCACGTAAACCAGTCAGGGACTGAACCTCCTCCCCAATGTGTATTTGCAAACTGGAAGAGATCCACTAACAGCAGTCCAACCACTTTGCTCACCTCTTCTTTCTGCTGCACCAAGGTCTTCAGCTCATTCACCTCGTTGGTTGCATTCTCAAACTTCCTCTGCAGCCCTTGCTTGGCTTGCTCATGCAATCTTTCCTAAACAAACGGGAATGGGGACAGATTACTTCCAGAGCTTTCAGGCCACCTGTAAACAGTGTGGTGGATTAGATTCACCTCTCCTACCGTTACACCTCCACAAGTTCAAGCCGCTCTCTGAGCTTTGAAAGTGGTTAGAAAAGGTAGACAGAACATAGAACTGTACAGTACGGGCTCTTCAGCCTGTGATCTTGTGCCAGCCTTATATCCTAACACCACGGCTAAACCAACCTTCCCCTCCCCCATCTTTAATCCATGTGCCTATCTAAGAGTCTCTTAAATATCTCAAATGTACTTGCCCCTATTGCTAAACCTGGCAGAGTGTTCCACGCACTTACCACGCTTCGTGTAAAAAACAAACCTATCTCAGTCATCTCCCTATACTTTCCTCCAATCACCTTAAAATTATGTCCCTTCATATTAGTCATTTCATTCCTAGATAAGGTGCCTGGCTCTCAACTCAATCTATGCATCTTATCATGTTGAACACACCTATCAAGTTACTTCTCACCCTCCACTCCAAAGAGAAAAGCCCTATCTCACTCAACCTTTCCTCAAAAATCATGCTGTCTAATTCAGACAGCGTCCTGGAAAGTCTCCTCTGCACCCTTTCTAAAGCTTCTACATCCTTCCTATAATTGGATTGGAGGCAAGATGGCAGAGCATACACATGCAGCGGCCTCTCGGGGGCTAACCAAAGGAGCTTCTTCTCTTTGTTAAATGCATTCATTTTAAGATATAGTAAGCTATTCTTGACTGCAATAACTATGTGCACAGCAGGTCTACAGCATCAGTGAGCTGCTCATTGTTTAGAGTAGCTAGCTGGTGGTTCAGAGGAAGCGGGTCAGTTTCTCTTGTGTGCTGAGGCAGCAGTATTGCCTCGTTTGTGGCGAGGATTAGGCCTCAATCCTCAAGCTTGCGTTATAGCGCAGTGTCTGTACTCAGTTGGTATGGCCTCTCCCAACAGTACTGCCCTCCAGTGTTGGGTCAATGGAATTACAGGCTGGACTGCCAGGATCCATCCATTCGCGGGACTTGTCTCTCAGGGTCTTGGACTAAAAATGTGTTTTCTAAAGTGTTTTCTTACGTGACTGTGTTCTTTTTTCATCCTTTCTAGTTATGTTGAATGTGTGGGTATGTTTTTGCACCTTGGCCCCACAGGAACACTGTCTCATTCGGTTGTATCCATGTATAGCTTGAATGACAATTAAACTTGATTTGATTTGATAATAAGGCGAGGCGAGCAGAAATGAACACAATTTCCAAGGGTGGTCTAACCAAAGTTTTATACAGCTGCAGTATTACCTCGTGGCACATGAACTTAATCCCCAGACTAATGAAGGCCAGCACACCATACACCTTCTTAACAAACTTATCAACTTGTGTGGTAACTTTACGGATTCGATGGACGTGGACCCCAAGGTCCTTTGAAAGAATCCTGCCATTAACCCTGTACTCTGCCTTCAAGTTCGACCTTCAAAATCACTTCACACTTTCCCGAATTGAACTGTACCTGCCACCTCTCAGCCCAGCTCTGCATGCTGTCAGTGTCCTGTTACAACCTATGACAACTTTCAAAACTATCTACACCACCACCAACCTTCGAGTCATCTGCTAACTTACTACCACATCCTTCCACTTCTTCGTCCATTTATAAAATTCGTAAAGACCAGGGATCCCAGAATGATTCACTGCAAAACCCCACTGTTCTACTGCCATGCTCTGCCTCCTGAAGATCATCGCCAAAGGTGCAGAAATCTATTTCCTCACTCCCAGCAGTGAGGTTTCACAGTGCCAGGATCTCGGCTATGTCAGGGTTAGTTACCTCCTGCCGTGCTCCACTGTTATTTCTATGCTCTGCCACAGAAAGGGTGCAGAGGAGATTTACAGGGATGTGGCCTGGATTGGGGAGAATGCCTTATGAGAATAGATCGACTGAACTCGGCCTTTTCTCCTTGGAGCGACAGAGGATGAGAGGTGACCTGACAGAGGTGTATAAGATGATGAGAGGCATTGATCGTATGGATTGTCAGAGGCTTTCTCCCAGCGCTGAAATGGCTAGCACAAGAGGGCACAGTTTTAAGGTGCTTGGAAGTAGGTACAGAGATGTCAGGGGTAACTTTTTTTACACAGAGTGGTGAGTGCATGGAATGGGCTGCCGGCAACAGTGGTGGAGGCAGATACGATAGGGTCTTTTGACAGACTCCTGGATAGGTACACGGAGCTCAGAAAAATAGAGGGCTATGGGTAACCCTAGGTAATGTCTAAGGTAAGGACATATTCGGCACAGCTTTGTGGGCCGAAGGGCCTGTATTGTGCTGTAGGTTTTCTATGTTTCTATTCCTTTGTTTTGAACATCTAACAAGATTTGCGCCTCACTCTTGTGCTGTCTAGAAGGTTCTTCGAAAGTCAGACCTGGATCCAACATCCTCATACCAAATTCCACTACGTGGCAACTCTGCAAAGACGGTGGATCACATCCTAACTGGTTGGCGGTGGGGGTGGGACACTGTCTAAGACTGACAGTACAGGCTAAAGGATACTCCCCACCTGGGCAGCAGATGCTCAGTGAGACAAGCACATGCTGATGCAGTTTTTAACTCCCCGTGGTTACCAAACATCTCCCCAATTCCCTCTCGCCACACAGCTGAAATCCCACCAATATCACTCACCTGTGTCTCACCCCACTCCCAATCACCCTTCCCCACCCACCACAGATCCATGCCCAGATCTCGTCCCTACCCGATAGTGCACACCGCCTCCCTCGACCCTACCCAATAGTGCACACCGCCTCCCTCGACCCTACCCGATAGTGCACACCGCCTCCCTCGTCCCTACCCAATGGGGCACACCGCCTCCCTCGTCCCTACCCGATAGTGCACACCGCCTCCCTCGTCCCTACCCGACGGCGCACATCGCCTCCCTCGTCCCTACCCAACGGGGCACACTGCCTCCCTCGTCCCTACCCGACGGGGCACACTGCCTCCTTCGACTCTACTCGACGGCGCACTCTGCCTCCCTCGTCCCTACCCGATAGTGCACACCGCCTCCCTCGTCCCTACCCGACGGCGCACACCGCCTCCCTCATCTCTACCCGACAGTGACCTGATGGCGCACTCTGCCTCCCTCGTCCCTACCCGACGGCGCACTCTGCCTCCCTTGTCCCTACCCGATAGTGCACACCGCCTCCCTCGTCCCTACCCGACGGCGCACACCGCCTCCCTCGTCCCTACCCAACGGCGCACACCGACTCCCTCGTCCCTACCCAACGGGGCACATCGCCTCCCTCATCTCTACCCGACAGTGACCTGATGGCGCACTCTGCCTCCCTCGTCCCTACCCGACGGCGCACTCTGCCTCCCTCGTCCCTACCCGACGGCGCACTCTGCCTCCCTCGTCCCTACCCGATAGTGCACACCGCCTCCCTCGTCCCTACCCGACGGCGCACTCTGCCTCCCTCGTCCCTACCCAATGGGGCACATTGCCTCCCTCACCCTACCCGACAGTGACCTGATGGCGCACTCTGCCTCCCTCGTCCCTAACCGACGGCGCACTCTACCTCCCTCGTCCCTACCCGACGGCGCACTCTACCTCCCTCGACCCTACCCGACGGCGCACACTGCCTCCCTCGTCTCTACCCGACGGCGCACACTGCCTCCCTCGTCCCTACCCGACAGCGCACACTGCCTCCCTCGTCCCTACCCGACGGCGCACTCGGCCTCCCTCGTCCCTACCCAATGGCGCACTCGGCCTCCCTCGTCCCTACCCAACGGCACAGACCGCCTCCCTCGTCCCTACCCAACAGTGCACTCTGCCTCCCTCGTGTATGGTAGCCTAAGTCACGAGTTGCCACATCCCTTTCTCTCCATTCAAAGGTATGCTTCACATCCCCTGTGAAAAGCAATATCACCTACACTGCCGCACTCCCTCAGTCCTGCACCAGTGCTCGTGAGCAGACAATGAGTCCCACACTAAAGCCGATCAGACCACACTGGGAGCATTGTGTTCAGCTCCAGTCACCTCACTGCAGGAAAGGTTTGGAAGACTTAGAGAAGGTGCAGAGGAGACTTACCTGGATGCTGCCGCATGTCTTACGAGGATAGGTTGAGCAAACTTTTTCGAGATAGAAAAACCCAAAGGAGGATGAGAGATGACCTCATATAGGCGTACAAGATGATAAGAGGTACAGACTTGCCCAGGGCAGAAATGGCTAATACAAGGGGGCATAATTTTAAGGTGACTGGAGGAAGGTACAGGCTGAGGGATGGCAGAATGTGAGAATGGGTGGAACCTGCTGCCAGGGATGGGGGTGGAGGCAGATACGTTAAGGACATTGAAGAAACTCTTTGATGGGCACATGGATGATAGTAAAACGAAGGGCAGTGTAGGAGGGAAGCATTAGATTGATCTTAGAGTAGGTTAAAAGGGCAGTACACCATTGTGGGCTGAAGGGCTTGTACTGTACTGTAATGTTCTATGTTCTAACTCAGCAGGTCAGGCAGCATCTACGGTGACGAACAGGTTGAGACTGGAAACACTCCTTCAACAGGACTGGAAAGGAAGGGTCTCGGCTGGTAAAGTCAACTGTTAATTCCCCTCCATTGCTGCTGCCCGACCTGCTGAGTTTCTTCATCATTTTGTGTGTGTGTTACTGGAGGAGACAATGGCAAGCTCAAATGTTGTGAAATGTGCTATAGAAGTAAAGGATTTTTAGAAACAGAAAACTTACAGCACAATACAGGCCCTTTGGCCCACAAAGCTGTGCGGAACATGTCCCTACCTTAGAACTACCTAGGCTTTACCCATAGCCCTCTATTTCTCTAAGCTCCATGTAGCCATCCAGGAGTCTCTTAAAAGACTCTATCGTTTCTGCCTCCACCACCGCCGCCGGCAGCCCATTCCACGCACTCACCACTCTCTGCGTAAAAAACTTACCTTGACATTTCCTCTGTACCTACTTCCAAGCACCTTAAAACTATGCCCTCTCATGCTAGCCAATTCAGCCCTGGGGAAAAGCCTCTGACTATCTACACAATCAATGCCTCTCATTACCTTGTACACCTCTATTAGGTCACCTCTCATTCTCCATCGCTCCAAGGAGAAAAGGCTGAGTTCACTCAACCTATTCTCATAAGGCGTGTTCCCCAATCCAGGCAACATCCTTGTAAATCCCCTCTGCACTCTTTCTATAGTTTCCACATCCTTCCTGTAGTGAGGCGACCGGAATTGAGCATAGTACTCCAAGCGGGGTCTGACCAGGGTCCTATATAGCTGCAACATTACCTCTCGGCTCTTAAACTCAATCCCACGATTGATGAAGGCCAATACATCATATGCCTTCTTAACCACAGAGTCAACCTGCGCAGCAGCTTTGAGTGTCCTATGGACTCTGTCCCCAAGATCCCTCTGATCCTCCACACTGCCAAGAGTCTTACCATTAATACTATATTCTGCCATCATATTTGACCTACCAAAATGAACCATCTCACACTTATCTGGGTTGAACTCCATCTGCCACTTCTCAGCCCAGTTTTGCATCCTATCAATGTCCCGCTGTAATCTCTGACAGCCCTCCACACCATCCACAACACCCCCAACCTTTGTGTCATCAGCAAACTTACTAACCCATCCCTCTACTTCTTCATCCAGGTCATTTACAAAAATCATGAAGAGTAGGGGTCCCAGAACAGATCCCTGAGGTACACCACTGGTCACCAGCCTCCACGCAGAATATGACAAGTCTACAACCACTCTTTGCCTTCTGTGGGCAAGCCAGTTCTGGATCCACAAAGTAATATCCCCTTGGATCCTATGCCTCCTTACTTTCTCAATAAGCCTTGTATGGGGTACCCTATCAAATGCCTTGCTGAAATCCATATACACTACATCTACTGCTCTAACTTCATCAATGTGTTTAGTCACATCCTCAAAAAATTCAATCAGGCTCATAAGGCACGACCTGCTTTTGACAAAGCCATGCTGACTATTCCTAATCATATTATGCCTCTCCAAATGTTCATAAATCCTGCCTCTCAGGATCTTCTCCATCAACTTACCAACCACTGAAGTAAGACTCACTGGCCTATAATTTCCTGGGATATCTCTACTCCCTTTCTTGAATAAGGGAACAATATCCACAACCCTCCAACCCTCCGGAACCTCTCCCGTCCTCATTGATGATGCAAGGATCCTTGCCAGAGGCTCAGCAATCTCCTCCCTCGCTTCCCACAGTAGTCTGGGGTACATCCTGTCCAGTCCCAGTGACTTATCCAACTCGATGCTTTCCAAAAGCTCCAGCACATCCTCTTCCTTAATACCTACATGCTCAAGCTTTTCAGTCCACTTCAAGTCATCCCTACAATTGCCAAGATCCTTTTCCGTAGTGAATACTGAAGCAAAGTATTCATTAAGTACCTCTGCTATCTCCTCCGGCTCCATACACACTTTTCCACTGTCACACTTGATTGGTCCTATTCTCTCATGTCTTATCCTCTTGCTCTTCACATACTTGTAGAATGCCTTGGGGTTTTCCTTAATCCTGTCCGCCAAGGCTTTCTCATGGCCCCTTCTGGCTCTCCTAATTTCATTTTTAAGCTCCTCCCTGCTCGCCTTATAATCTTCTAGATTCATATCATTACCTAGTTTTTTGAACCTTTCGTAAGCTCTTCTTTTCTTCTCGACTAGATTTACAACAGCCTTTGTGCACCACGGATCTTGTATTGTGCCTTCCTTTCCATGTCTCATTGGAACGTACCTACTCAGAACCCCACGCAAATATCCCCTGAACATTTGCCACATTTCTTCGGTACGTTTCCCTGAGAACATCTGTTTCCAATTTATGCTTCCAAGTTCCTGCCTGATAGCCTCATAATTCCCCTTACTCTAATTAAATGCTTTCCTAACTTGTCTGTTCCTATCCCTCTCCAATGCTGTGGTAAAGGAGATAGAATTGTGATCACTATCTCCAAGATGCTCTCCCACTGAGAGATCTGACACCTGACCAGGTTCATTTCCCAATACCAGATCAAGTACAGCCTCTCCTCTTGTAGGCTTATCAACATATTGTGTCAAGAAACCTTCCTGAACACACCTAACAAACTCCACCCCATCTAAACTCCTCACTCTAGGGAGATGCTAATCAATACTTGGGAAATTTAAATCTCCCACCACAACAACCCTGTTATTATTACTCCTTTCCAGAATCTGTCTGCTTATCTGCTCCTCGATGTCCCTGTTACTATTGGGTGGTCTATAAAAAACACCCAGTAGAGTTATTGACCCCTTCCTGTTCCTAACTTCCACACACAGAGACTCCGTAGTCAATCCATCCATGTCTTCCTCCTTTTCTGCAGCTGTGACACTATCTCTGATCAACAGTGCCACACCCCCACCTCTTTGTTGCTTGTTTTAAAAGCAATCAAAGATTTTACTGAACAGTCAGCGGAAACAGCGTCACTTGCCCCTCGCGGACGGTCCCTTGCCCCTCTCGCAGTCACTCAGCCCCTCGCGCACGGTCACACGGTCACTCACACCTCGCACACAGGCACACGGTTACTCGCCCCTTGGGCACACGGTCACTCAGCCGCTCAGGCACATGGTCACTCGCCCCTCAGGCACATGGTCACTCGCCCCTCGCGCACGGACACTCGCCCCTCGCGCACGGTCACACGGTCACTCACACCTCGCACACAGGCACACGGTTACTCGCCCCTCGGGCACACGGTCACTTGCCCCCTTCGCCCACGGTCACTCAGCCGCTCAGGCACATGGTCACTCAGCCCCTCAGGCACATGGTCACTCAGCCCCTCAGGCACATGGTCACTCGCCCCTCGGGCACATGGTCACTCGCCCCTCGCGCACGGACACTCGCCCCTCGCGCACGGTCACACGGTCACTCACACCTCGCACACAGGCACACGGTTACTCGCCCCTCGGGCACACGGTCACTTGCCCCCTTAGCCCACGGTCACTCAGCCGCTCAGGCACATGGTCACTCAGCCCCTCAGGCACATGGTCACTCGCCCCTCGGGCACACGGTCACTTGCCCCCTTCGCCCACGGTCACTCAGCCCCCCTCGCCCACGGTCACTCAGCCGCTCAGGCACATGGTTACTCAGCCGCTCAGAGACACGGTCACTTGCCCCTCGCGCACGGTCACTCAGCTCACGGCACAACTGATGGAAACAGGGCTGTTCGGCCTGAAACGTGGTCACCGGAAACAGCCTCATGGTAACTGAAATGAAACACTGTGAGGTTGGGTGGGTGCTCTGCCAGCCTATCAGAGGCCCCCCTCCCTTACTTTGCCAGATAAGGGCCATTTCACAGCTTCTGCATTCATCGGGGGTGGGGTCCGGGAGAGACACGACTGCAGCCACCCACGGAGAAAGCGTTCAGAAGATAAACACCCTGACAAAGGCAGCAGGACCCACCTCACCATCTCACTAATGAACATGGCTCAGTAATATCAACAGTGAAATGGATCTAGACACTACACACAGTTTAAGTGTAATATGTAATTTTAAACCATGAAATTGTGGTTAAAGCTAGTGACTATGATAATGGACTAAAGTCCAGAAGTCTCAACTGACATTCCAGAGGCTCAAATTTTTAATACAAATGCTGTTTGGAGAATTTGAAGAATAGAATTAGTGTTATCGGTGAAAGTAAGCAGGATCTTTAGGACTGCAACAAAAGTCCGTTGCTCCGCAGGAAGGGAAGTGCATGGCCCTAACATGGCTGAGTTCCCATGATCCCAGGCCTCACAGTAACATTAAATCACCTCACTCCCAAGTGCCCCCTAAAATACCCTGAAACTAGGCAACTTCCCATCATAAACAGGAGGAAATTTGCAGATGCTGGAAATCCGAGCAACACACACACAAAATACTGGAGGAACTCAGCAGGCCAGGCAGTGTCTATGGAAAAGAGTAAACAGTCGATGTTCCGGGCAGGACTCAACTTCACAAGGGCAGGTCACAAGAGACATAAAAGACATTTTTCCACACAACATAGCGGGCGGGTAGCGCAGTGGTTAATAAAACACTTTACAGCACCAGTGGTCCTTGTTCAAGTCCTGCTGCTGCCTGTACACTCTCAGTGTGACCACATTTCAAAGACGTACGGGTTAGTAGGGCAATGGGCGTAACTGAGCAGCGCGGGTTCACTGGAGCAGGCTTTTATCGAGCTGTACTTCTAAATAAAGTTGTTAACAAGGAGGAAGCCATTCAGCCCATCAGGTCTATGGTGGCTCACAGAGCAATCCCATTCCCCCATTAATTTTCCTTGTAACCTACTCTCCCATCAATCCCATCATCCACAACCTCTGGGAGCAAATTACTGCGACTGCTTAACCAACCTACCCCCAGAAATTACACACACACAGAACAAAGGAGGAAAAGAAACACCCGGCGGGCACCCACGCAGCCACAGGGAGAACCTGTAAACGCCACACAGTCAATGCCTGAAGTTAGGATTGACCTAGGTCTCCAGCACAGCAATGCAGGTACTGTACTGAAGATCACTGCCGGTAATCTCACGAAGGCATCTCTTTTCAACAGCTATACTCACTGGGCACTAAGACTATTACAGTGAATTGTTCCCTAGTTTGATAAGACGGACTCTGACTTCACAACCTCCTTACGATCCTGCACTTTATTGTTCACTTGCACTGAACTCTCTCTGCCCCTACCCTCCTCCCTCACCACCATCCGGGGCTCAAAGCAGCCCTTCCATGTGAGTCATCCACAGGCAGGTCATTCAACTGCACTTTCTCTGAGCCGGTACACTTTATTCTGCCTTTGGTTATTGTTTCACCTTGTTCTACCTCAATGCTCTGTGTAACCGTTTAATCTGCAGCAAGAGTAGGTAAGACAAGCTTTTCAATGCACAATGTGACCACAGGCGGCTGCAGAAAGCTGTGTAAAAAACTTAACAGCTTCTAACCTGCTGTTATCAGGTCTCTGAACAGAACTCCTGTATGTTAAGACGGACTCCCGGCCGCACAATCTAGCTCGTTATAATCTGACACTTCATCGTTCGCCTGCACTGTCTCTGTAGCTGTTACGTTTTATTCTGCATTGTTATTGTTTTGCCTTGTTCTACCTCAATGCATTATGTAATGATCTGATCTGTGTGAACAGTATGCAAGACAAGCTTTTCACTGGAGCTCAGTACATGTGACAATAATAAATCAATAGCTGTCCCCACACCTCCACCCAGGGCCCTACAACAGCTCTACCAGGTGAGGCTGTCATTCACATACACCTTCTGTGCAGCCGTTACACCTCGCTCTGCCTCCTGCTATTGCTTTTCCTTGTTCTGTCTCAATGTACCACGTATGCGCAGGAAGACAAGCTTTTCACTGCATCTCGGTTCATGTGACAATAACAAACCAATTCTAATTCACACCGACCTTCTCATCGGCAGCAGCTTTCAGAAGATGCCGGTCTTTCTCCCACTCTGCCCGTGCTTCCTCGAGAGCCCTGGAAAGACTTTCCTTGGTGTCCGTCAGCTCCTTGGATAACGATTCCTTCTCCAGTCCGAGTGCCGCCAACTGCCCCTGCATCCTGCTCTCACTCTCTGTCTTGTGCTTCAGTTCTTCTGCTAGCTGCTCCTTCTTACTCTCACACTCCTGCACTTGCTTCCGAATCTCACTCAGGGCCTCCGATTTCTCCTCCAGTTCCTGCTTTGTGCCACAAAGGCTGGAAGTAAGGAAAAGTCCGTCATCAATTCTGTTTTAACAATTGGCCATCAGACAGATGGGTAATGAGCAACAAACACAAATGCTGGAAGAACTCAGCAGGCCAGGCAGCATCCACGGAGAGGAATAAAATCACCTTATCAGGCCAAGGCCCTTCATCGGGACTCAAAAGGAAGGGGGTAAAGAAGAAGGTGGTGATGCAGCAGGAGTATAAGCTAGAAGATGACAGGTGATACCAGGTGAGGGAGAAAGTTGGGTGGGCAGATGGTGAAGTGAGGAGCTGGGAGGTGATAGACAGGAAGGGTAAAGAGCCGAAGAAGAGGGAATCTAACAGGAGAGAACAGTGGACCATGGAAGAAAGGGAATCTAGAGCAGCATGGTAGGAGGTGAGAGGCAGGTAAAGAGAAAAGAAGGGGCAAGAGGGGAGCCAGAACAGGGGGAAAGAAGAGGGGGTAGGGGGAGACATTACTGTAAGAGAAATCGATGATCATGTTATCGGGTTGGAGGCTACCCAGACGGAATATGAGGTGTTGCTCCTCCACCCTGACCTGGAACCATCGTACTACTTGATCTTTGAACGCTCAGCATACTGAATATACATTTCATAGCTCCAGCGGGAGAGAGCGAGGGGTGAACTTGGAATTCGCTAGGCAGAAAGGAGTAGAGGGGACAGGTTGCTGGTGCAAGAGAAGGGAAAAAACAGCAGTGCCCCCAGAGGGTTGATATCAAAATCTCAACACCTTCCAAAACATAGGAGTTGTCTGGAGTCGGATACACACAGGGCAAAGTCTCCTAGTCTGGCGATGACACAAAATTCAAAATTTAATAGGCATCGTGGAGAACAGCATCACACTTTGAGAGCGCACAGATAGACTGGTGAAATGGGCATATGAAAGCAGTCAGTGTTGTGAAGCACGGCGCTCCAGAAGGAAGAAATACTATGCTCTGCTGAAAATTTCAGTGTACAAGATGACCTGAGGGGTATACGGGTCTACTGAAAGGAATACAACTTGTATACGAGTGCGTATATCGTTAAGTCTTTCCGAGCCCTGGGAATTCCCTGTATTCAGTCCTGCTCTTCCAAGTGCTTCCCAAACGATCCTATTCTACCTCCCTCAACCACTCCTCCTCGCACCTCAGCCTCTGCACGAAAACTTTGCAACTCTGGTCCCTTCTAAACCTTTCCCCTTTCACCTTAAATCAATGCCCCCTAGTTTTGGATTCCCTACCCTGGAGAAAAGACTATTACTATCACCTTAACCATGGCTCTCATAATTTTAAACATTTCTGTAATTCTCCTAAAATCCAAGGAATAACGACCCAGCCTGGCTAACCTCTCCTTAACTCAGCCCCTCTAATCCTAGCAACATCCTCACAAATCCTTGCTGCACTCTTTCCATTTAACCACATTTTGCCTGTAACAGTTCGCAGCATTCCACGTGCAGTTTCACCAATGACACACACGACTACATAACTACTCTGATACTCAGTGTCCTAACTGATAAAGGCCAGCGTCCTAAATGGCTTTTTCACCAGCCACTTAGAGCAAAGATTAAGAGATCTGATAAAGATGTTCAAAATTGTTACAGTTGGGAGATAGTTGACAGTTACAAACAGCTAAAACAACGTTTAAAAAAAGTACCGTAACTTTATGGTCTGGAATGCATTACCTGACAAAGCTGATATTCAACAGGAACTGAATACATAATTGAAAGGACTTAGAAGGAAACAATGAATTAGACAGCTTTTACTGAGCTAGTGTGGCAAAGAGGCTGAATGGCCAGACACAGGAACAGAATTAGGCCATTCCGCCCATCAAGTCTGCTCTGCCGCTCCATCATAACTGATTTATTATCAACTCCATACTTCCTGTTTCCCCCTGTAAACCCTCAATGCCCTTACTAACCAAGAACTTATAAACCTCCAATTAAATACACTCAATGACTTTGCCTCCACAGCTGTCTGTGGCAATGAATTCCACATTTTCACCATCCTCTGGCTAAATAAATTCCTCCTCATCTCTGTTCTAAAGTGATGTCAGTCTATTCTGAGGCTGTGCCCCCTGGTCCTGGACTCTCCTACTGTTGGAAACATCCTCTTCACATGCACGCTACCCCGGCCTTTCAATATGTCTCAATGAAATCCCCCCATTGCCGTTCTTGTGCTGCAAAATTCAATACAAAGCAAACACTGAACCAGAATTAGAGTCATTTCAATCCTTACGATTTCGCCTCTGCCTCGAGCTGCAGGTTCAGCTCCTTGATCTGGCTTTCCTGAGCAGCGTGCTGTTTGTGGAGCAACTGCAGGTCTCCCTGGACTCGCTTCTCATTTTGTTCTGCCTTCGCAACGTCGCACTCCAGCTTCTGAAAGTGAAAGCTCGTTACAGCACTGTGTTTCAGCCAGTCCCTGTGTGAAACCACTCCCGCTCCACTTAAAGGTTATTAGCAGTTTACAGTACAGACAGCCTGCACACAATAGGGTTTAAATTTCATTTCCAAAGCTGCTTGCAGCATCTTAAACCAATGTACTTGATTTTTGTGTGCCATCAATATCTCTAGAGTACACAGGGCACACAAGTTTCAGCCTTCACGTGGTTTAATGTTATCGAAACAATTCACCAACTGTCTAGGACTTACTCAATGCCAGTGGGATGCCTGCTTCCTGAGATTAAAGATTAGCTTCATGTGCTTCAAAACACACAGTGAAATATGTCGTTTGCTTCTAACCAAACTCGCCGGGATTATGCTGGGGGCTGCCCGCTAGTGTCACCACGCTTTGGGCGCCCAGCTAACGCGCCCACAACTCACTCACCCTAACGTATGTCTTTGGAATTTGGGAGGTAACTGGAGCACCCGGAGGAAACTCCCAAGATCACGGGGAGAACGTACAAACCCATTGTGGACAGCGGCAGGGCAGGAATTGAACCCCGATCTCTCAGCTGGCGCTGTAAAGCGTTGTGTTAACTGCTGTGGTACTGCACCACCCCATAGATCACGTGAAGAAAGTCGTGTTTTAGGTGTAGCATTTAAACCCAGTGATGAACAGACAGCAATTTCTTTCCAAGGCAAGATGGTGTGCACTGCAAGGGAAGCTGTCATTTTCTCGTCAGTCTGTGGCCTTTGTCCCTTTTAAGGTGCAGGTTCATACGAGGTCAAATCAACTATTTGCTTAGCTGGTGCCGAGTCCCTCCAATGTCATTGGAGTTCTGCTCATCCAGGGAATTCTACATAAGACTCCAGACTACCAGGCTAGTACCAGGGAGACACGGGGGTGCTGGGGAGCTGGCTTCTGAGTTGATCTCACGGTCATGGGATTTATCTGGGTAGTTTATCTGAATCTGTGGTTGACACTTTTGGGAAAATCAAACCAAGCTGATTTTGGGGGAAATACAGTCTTATTTGATAAAAAGTTCGGATATACAGTACTGTGCAAGGGTCGTAGGCAAATGTATATAGCTAGGGTGCCCAAGTTCTTTGCATAGAACTGTAGTAGTTTTACGTGTTGCACTGTATTGCAGCCACAAAAAAAAAACAAATTTCATGACATGTGAGTGATGATAAACCTGATTCTGATATGGGTCTCTAGTGTGGACTGAAAGTGGGAAGCGGTAAGGGAGAGGGCAGCACCAGAGAGACATTCTGTAATGATCAATAAATCAATTGCTTGGAATCAAATGACTTTGCCTGGTGTCTCAGGGCTGGGTGTGTCTGCTCTCATACTACACCCCCAACCCTGACACCCCTTCTCTGACACCTGTCCCACGTCGCCCCCTTGCCATTCCCAACATCCTTTGCTCCTGCCAGATTTGAGGATTCGCTCTCCACTCCTTGACAAATACAATACTGGGCAAAAGACTTAATTAGGCATGTGAGCTTTTTATATGTGCCCCAGGCTTTTGCACAGTACTGTATCCCAGCAAGTTTTTGTTTGAATGAACATCTGCAAAGTGCCCTATCTCCAACACTGCTAATACCTAGAAATGTTGAGCAAAACTCTTAAAACATGACCGTCTGTAGTGTACATTGTGGGCATTTCTGCCTTCAAAAGTGACACACGGTTCCGGAGGAACTCCGCAGGTCAAGCAGCATCTACAGAGAAGAATAAACAGTCGCCATTTCGGGCAGAGACCCTGATTTCAGCACAGAACCCATTTTGGGCTGAGTCCTGATGAAGGGTCTCGGCCTGAACCATTAACTGTTTATTCCTTTCCATAGATGCTGCCTGCCCTGTTGAGTTTCTCCAACATTGTGTGTATGTGTTGCTCTAATTACCCAGCTATGAAAATACCTACTGAGGATTATTCTAAAATATTTGTGTGACACAAGTTAGATATCAGTGTAAGTATAAATGAGCAAAACATGAAAATAAATCACAATTCTCCTCTCTCAGACTTGGATATTGAACACACAAATCTCTGGCTGCTCATTACTAATATCTTCAGAGACAGTGTTTATTGTTCGTGCACTACAGACCTTAATTTGAGATTCCAGCTGCTCGATTTTCTGCTCAGAATGGAGCTGCTTCTCCTTGTATTCTCTCAGGTTGGTGTCAAGTTGGCTGCAGTACTCTGTTTTCTCATTAAGTTTTGATGTCAGTTGGTCCAGCTGAGCCTTGACTTTGGTCAGCTCCTGGGGAAGCAAAGCAAGTCCATAAGATACTGGCTCAGTGATGTACAATAGCGACTTGTAGCACCCTCAACATGGTAAGATGTCTCAAGACGTCAACAAGCCTAGTGCTATAATGACTGACAAGCTAAACTTTGATCCCAGAGACAGGCTACAGAAGGAGATGTGCCAAGGAGGGTTTAAGGCAGAAATATTGGAGGAAAGAGTGTTGAAGTTGGTGGCACATTCTGAGATTGGGGCCAAGCAAAGACTCGAATCGGCAGTGCACACAGATCTAATGACTTAGGCTTGGGGAAATTTGAGGCAACTGGGAGGGATTGAGAATGGATTCAAATTTTAAAATTGAGATTGCGGGTCACTGTAGTCAGTGAGCACTTGGGTCACAGGTGAATAGATAGTTCACTCTCATCGACTATGGAAGGATTGATGGTGTCTCCACAGACACAGGAGTGTGGTTAACTTTTAATTGATTACAACACTCAGGGTATGTACTTTCCACTTAGTTCATCAGCACCACCTCCAGACTATCAGACATTTCTGGTGTCAGTCTGCTGTCCAAGCTGGACACACTGCATTTAAAACATTTACAAAGAAATAGATCACAGCCTGGACTATTTGCTGCCCTTCTTTGTAACTCCCATCTGAAAGCAGAGCTGCTGAAACAAAGTACATGATCTAATATTAATACAAATGGCAGCAGGGACTTCAGGATCTTCAGCACCTAAATGGGCAAAGAACAGAGGGATGTGTCTGAATCCAGGAAAATAGGATTGGTGTAGCTTTCCCACAGTCCAAAGATGTACTGGTCACCAGTTAAGCCAGCATCCTTCTATTCTTTGCCTGTTTAGGTGCTGATGATTCTAAAGTACCTGCTGTTATTTGTAGGTTAATTGGTCATTGTAATCATCCTATGATTAGGTTAAATATGTGGGTTGCTGGGTAGGCAGCTCATTGGGCTGGAAGGGTCTGTTCCATACTGTATCGCTAAATAAGTAAATAAAATAGATGGGCGAAGGGGCTAGCATGCACAAGGTGGGCTGAAAGGCCTGTTAGGGCGCTCTACGACTGTGACCGACATCGTTCCTACAACATTGTTAATTTTGAAGCAACGAATTAATTTGTAAAGTATTTGTCTCAGCTTTCTTTCTGTAGATATGTTGCCACTGCACACGTGGGTGCAGGATCCTCAACAGAAAACGATCAATAATGATTGCTTTATTTTGTACCTATACTCTCCTGGATTCAGGGTGCTTCACTGCCACTGTCGGAGGGGCTTGTAGTTTGACTGTAAAAGGTTTGCTTCAAATACGGGGGGGGGGGGCGGTGATAGTAAGGGTGTACAGTAGGCAAACGATAGATAGAACACAGGACTGTGAAAGCTAGGTGGGTACCTGCTCTTTATCCTGAAGTGCCTGCTTGGCAGCCTCCAGGTGGTTTTCCAAGTCAGCTCGCTGGGCACTTTTGGATGCTTCAGCAGACAGCAGCAGCTCCGTTTTCCCCTTCACCTGAAACAGTTCAGAAAATGTCAAGAAAGACAGCAATTAGTGGCCAGCATGGGTCACTTAATTGTGGAAATGGGATCTCAGGAAAAAAGCTGTTCAGCCCTCAGTTTGATTAGAGCAAGGCTGAACTACATCTCCATCACATTTACTCAATTTTACTCCAGCTAAAGCCTAGTGACTGCCGTTTTTAAGCTTCCAATTCAAAGTTCAAGCTTCAAAGCAAATTTTTCAAAGTATGTATATGTCACCAAAAATTACCTTTAGATTCATTTTCTTCCAAAAACAAAATACGATAGAATGAATGTACTGTAAAAGTATATACATCCACTGACAATCAATGTGCAAATACAAAATAAATAAATAATACTGAGAACGTGAGTTGAGTGAGTCCGTAGGTTTTGGACTCAGTTCAGAGTTGAGATGAGTGAAGTTATCCGTGTGGTTCATGTAGGGTAATGACTGTTTCTGAACCAGGTGGTGTGGGACCCAAGGCTCCTGTACCTCCTTCCCGATGGCACCCCCAGCCTCATGGTATAGCAAGCTGCAGATTAACACTGTTATGAAAACACCTGTTAGTTTTACTTCAAAGTGGCTTAGATCAAATGTGGCACATACGGCAGGGCACTCAAACCACAAAGAACCACAAGTCCACCCTGCACACCAATGACAGTGACACCTCTCTTTCTGATGGGCTGAATGTTTTTTCTGCACAGAATGATATGCTGGCTAGGAGCGACCCCTTTCCCCTCCTACCCCGAGGAACAGGCACTCTGTCTGCCTGCAGCTGAATGTCAGGAAGACCCTAACCAGGGTCAATCCACGTAAAGCTGTGGGGCCTGATAACGGTGCTGAGCGACTGTGCAGCCCAGTTAACAAGAGGTTCAAATAACGTCTTCAACATCTCTCTGGAATAGTCCACTGTCCCCGAAGGCTTCAAGGCAGCCATCATCAACTGGGTGCTCAAGAGAGGAACAGTTGCCTGCCTTAATTACCGTCCAGACCCCAACAATAATGGCGTGCTTGAGTGGCTGGTTTTGGACTGCATTAAATCACATTTTCATGCTACATTGGACCCTTTCCAATTTGCTTATTGCTCAAACCGGTCCACTGATGACACTCTGGGCTCTGCACTCCACTCTGTCCTGTCCCACCTGGAAAATGGCACCTCATACACCAGGATGCTGTTTACTGACCTCAGCTCAGCACTTAATATGATCATCCCTCAGAAGCTGGTGGGTAAACTGTCCTTGTTGGATCTCACATCTCGCTCTATAACTGGACCTTGAGCTTCTCGACAAAAAGACCCCAGTCAGTTTGTGTTGGCAACAACATTTCTAGCTCCACCACACTGAGCACTGGCGCTCCCAACATTTCTAGCTTCACCACACTGAACACCGGCGCTCCCCAGGGTGTGGCTCCACCACACTGAGCACTGGCGCTCCCAACATTTCTAGCTTCACCACACTGAACACCGGCGCTCCCCAGGGTGTGGCTCCACCACACTGAGCACCGGCGCTCCCCAGGGTGTGGCTCCACCACACTGAGCACCGGCGCTCCCCAGGGTGTGGCTCCACCACACTGAGCACCAGCACTCCCCAGGGCTGTGTGCTCAGCCAGCTGCTGAAGCAATGCTAGGTCAGTAAAATCTAATCATTAAGTTCACTAGACACATCACCAGCAATGACAAGACAGCGTACAGACTGGAGGTCCAGCGGCTGGCAGAACCGTGTGAGCGCAACACCTTGAGTCTCAGTCTGGACAAGACCAAAGAAATGATTGTGGACTTTAGGAAGGTGCAGGCAGATCACACCACACTGCACTAAATGGAGAGAATTAGGAGCGCCAAGTTTTCTGGGAAAGCACACAGCAGACGATCTCACCTGGTCTCCAGCCGATAAAGCACAGCACAGCAGCGTCTCCACTCCCTGAAGAGATTGAACCAAGCGAGGCTCCCCACCACCCTCCCCAACTTTCTAACTTAGAGGAGCACCATTGAGAGTGTGCTGACCGGCTGAATCACTGTCTGGTACGGGAATTGCAAAGTATCTGACTGCAAGTCCCTACAAAGAATTGCTGGGAGGATCATTGGGATCTCTCCCAAGATATTTATCAGGAGCCCTTAGCAGTGTCAATGCTTCACTAAGCCAACAATCTCCTTGACGTCCCCTCACTCCACTACCATCAGGCAGGAGATACAATGGCATTAGGACGAGGACTGCTCAGATGGGAAACAGCCTCTTCCCCCAGGCTGTAAGACTACTGAACTCACTGCCACCACGTATGAAGCACCAGCAGTGTATCCATTTACATTTCCACTTGTGTCGTAAATGCATCTTATTATTTGTTAATTTGTTTGTGGTAATATTACCTTTGTGTTGTGTATGAGTTATACGTACTGTGTTGTGCACCTTGATCTGGAGGAACGTTGTTTCGTTTGGCAGTATACATGTGTACGGTAGAATGACAATAAACTTAATCTTGGACTTGATATTACATTTACAGTCTGTTTAAAATATTAAATCTACAAACATTCATCATTATAAATGTAGATAATTGGGTTTTTTTAATTGTTGCTGTCATGCTATTGTTATAGCCTTAGGGCCATGAAGATGCAGGTGAACAACTTTAATCAGATTGCATAGAAATGTAGACTCAGCTTTAAAATAGGGACTGGATTACATTTTGATCTTATTAAACTAAGCATCCAAACTGACTTCAGCTGATGTCTCGACTCCTACGAAGTTAAAAGTCACTGTCACAGTACCTGGACATGAAAAAGGGAATCGAGAGGCAGATCAACCATGATCTGTTAGAATGGTGGTGGTTTCACATCTCACAGGAAAGACTTTATCTCTGACAGTGCAATGATGCATTGACGGGGCAGCTCAGATTTTGATGCTCAGGTCCCTGGAGCTTGAGACTCAAATCCCTGACCTGCCATGCAACTCAGTGAAAAGAAATAACACCAAGATTACAAGAAGAATCAGTAATGGTTCGAGCTTTCCTGTGGTGAACAAAAACCCTGCTTCTCATATGGGTCCGCAGAGTGGAGACTAGATTCCTATCGAGTCGTGGACACAGAGTCAGCACAGAAACAGGCCCTTCAACCCATCACATCCATGCTGCCCATTTTCCCAGCTGCCCACATTACGACTGAGGGCCTTCTGTGCCACACTTGCTTAACATCCTGCCTAAACACTGCGACTGTACCCGACTCTGTCACGTTCTCTGATAGGGTATTCCAGATATCAACTGCTCTGTGTAAATTACTTAACCTTCCCCTTCAACTGGCTTCATTATCACCCACCAAGCTTGTCCTTCTTCCCCCCCCCCCCCACCAATCCTTTTATTCAGGATTTTTCCCCTTCCTTCCCATGTTCACTGATTATTCCCCTCCATAGATGCCTTCTGGGTTTCTCCAGCATTTTGTATGTTGCTCTGGATTTCTAGCATCTGCAGTATCTCTTGTGTTTATCCTAACTATATGTCCTCTTGCTTTCGGTACCCTTGTGACTGTACTTCTTAAGGCCATACAGAATGTGAAGTCCACCAGCGGTGGTCAAGTGTTACTGCCAACTCTTGCCTTTACAGAGAACTTGCAGCTCAAGCCCTGCCAATTTCATGATGCCTATGTACACCGAGCTTCTGACCCAGTAGCTCCATGATCGTCACCTGCGGTATACTGAGCACTGGGTGATCAGGTAGGGCAGGGCAGTAAACTTTTCATACTTTCCTACAATAGCTGAGACAGTCATCTCAATATGACAGTAGGGAACCTATAATCAAAATATCTTCAATCTGTATTGGATATATTGGCCTGGGATGTAGAATTGCTATTTTTCTTGTAGCTTAACTTTCCTATGCTTGTTTACATTTTTATATAATTACCTATCTACATGTAATTATTTGTTCAGTGAATTTTCCAGTAATTATGGTGCAATTGCTTCTGTATTTTTCCAGAAGCTTCTTATTTTTCTGTAGCAGGTGTCGTGCCACTTGAATCAGGTTGTTATAAGTTCATTGTTAACACCTGAACTTTGTCTATTATCTCCACTCTGAGTGTGAGAAGACCACAACTCCTTTTTCCTTTGTTTACTTAGCTCCTCTTTCTCGTTCATTTTCCACTCTTGTCACACTTAGTAAAACAATCAGGAGCAGTAAGTTGTATGCCTCATTCCTGACTTCCACAGAACCTTTGAATCCAAACGTATCAAGATCCAATAGATATTTCTCTCTAGCATTGCTTTGTCTACCTTTATACGAGCTAAACAATAAAGATCTCCATAATTGCAGCCCCATTATATACGAGGGGACATTTAGACCAATGTGTCTATGTCTATTATTTGTTAGAGGTATCCTCCAAGTCCCAATTCACTTTCCTTTCAATCTTTTTCCTTAGAACCACTTATCCCAACACTTTCAGAAAGTTACCATGAATTTGCTTCAACCGCGCCTTCAGGCAGTGCATTTCTAACAGAAGCAAGTCAATGCATACGAAGACCGTCCTTAACACCACTTCTCACTTTAAGCCTGTGTCTTAAAGTTAGATTCGGTCAGTGGAACAGTTCTGTTTAAACAACAGCAACTCTTAATGTAGCACAAGTGCACCATGCTAGGCAGGCGTGCAGTCAACTGTATTTCACATTGACTCCCATCAGTTATCAAGACAGTCTCGGCCAAACACAGTCAAGATTCTCAAGCAGAGCCTCAGAGGAGGTAGAGGGGTTTAAAGTGGGTTCAAAGCAAAAGCCTTGGTGACTGGTCAATGGACAGAGGGCGTCACAGTAGCATAGTGGTTAACACCACTCCATTACCGCTTGGGACATCAGGGTTCAATTCTTTCAACTTGGATGGGATTGAGGACAGTGTGGGCCGGAAATAAAACGTTGTGGACTGACCCCACCACATCCACAGGTATGATGGTTGTTTGCAATCCACACACCCATGGATGAATTGGTGCAAACGCAAATGATGCACTTCACTGTATGTTTTGATGTACGTGTGAGAGATAAATCTGAATCTGATGCAGCCTGCGGCTGGATAGTTAGGAACTGACCATCGCTAGGGACATGTTCCCTTCTCATTACTAACAGAGAGGAGGTATGGGAACCTGAAGACTCACACTCGCCATTTTCTTTCCCTCCGCCATCAGATTTCTAAACAGACAATGACCCAACTCGTGAACACTACTCACTACTTTTGCTCTCTTCTTGCCCTACTTACCAGCGGTGATTGATACGTCCGTGGCCTAAGGTAGAAGGAGTCAATTTTAGAAAGCCTAGCACATTTATTTTTCAACATAGTCCCCTCATACATGTACACATTTAGTCCAGCGGTCGTGGAGCATACGGATCCCTTCTTTATAGAAGTGGTCCACAGCAGGGGTGATTGATAAGTTCGTGACCTTAGGTAGAAGGAGATGAGTTATACAGCTCTTGTTACATGCACGTGCAGTTCAACTCTGAGTGAAAATGCAGAAAGTTTGAAGTTTCTCCTCATCTCCTTCTACTTTAGGCCACGAACTTATCAATCACTCCTGCTGTGGACCACTTTCTGGAGGTCCAAGATGCTAATTTCTACAAAGAAGGGATCTGTATGCTCCATGACTGCTGGACCAATTGCGTAAATGTAGGAAAAATAAATGTGCTAGGTTTTCTAAAATTGACTCCTTCTACCTTAGGCCATGAACTTATCAACCACCCCTCATACTTAATTGTGTGTGTGTGTGTGTGTGTATATATATAATCTTATCATAATGTACAGTATTTATGTATTGCACTGTACCTCTGCATCAAAACAACGCATTTCATGACATGCCAGAGATAATACACCTGATTCTGATTCTGAATCTGAATCGAACCAGGTCGATGGGGTCTCACCCTGCTGGGGGCGGGGGGGTAGTGGTGAGGAGGACAAGGAGAGAGCTTAACAGTAGTCATACATCGTCAGTGAAGTGGAAACTCTCAATATTGAGCACTTCTGTTACATCTCCTCTTAATCTCTCACATTCCAAGATGGGTAAATCCAGCTTCTCCAATTTGACTTAATGTCAGTACACTAATTAACAAGGTACACTTAGTAATTTCCTCTTTCAATTGATAATGTCAGTTCATTGTCTGACAGAGTTCACCCTAGTACTGGAAGTCTGAACCAGATTCTCGAAGCCATGGTGTTTATGATGCAAGGATGAGTGTATCGGGCTAACGGGCTAACAGGTTAACACACAAACAAAAACACAGTACCTGCAAGTCAAGTTGAACCATCTTCTCCTTGGTCTCACTGAGCTGACCGGTAAGTTCGCTAATGGTAGACTCGAGGGATCGAGCTCGGTCTTCAGCTGCATGTAGATGGGATTTCTGCTCTTGCATTTGCTTGTGCAAGTTCTCCTGTGCTTGGTTATGGCTCTCTGTTTGGTTTTTCAGTTTCTCCGTTAACTGAGTCACCTAATAGTTCAATGAACTAGACAGTCACCAAATGCAGGGGATAACATCCACATACATCATCATCGCTACAGTATTGGTCATCATACCACTGGTGACTTCACCAAACGCTGGGAGCAACACCCACAACAATCATCATTGTTCCAGTTACGGTCATCATACACACAACAGATTCTGAGCAAAACAGACATAATGCAGTCAATGTCTCATCAGGACTGGAAAGGAAGGGGCAGAAGCCAAAAAAGGAAGTGAGGGGAGGGGAAGGAGTATAAGTTGGTCATCACACCACTGGTGACTTCAAACACTGGGAGCAACACCCACAAAAATCATCATTGTTACAGTTATTGTCATCATACACATAACAGATTCTGAGCAAAACAGACATAATGCAGTCAATGTTTCATCAGGACTGGAAAGGAAGGGGTCAGAAGCCAGAATAAGAAAGTGAGGGGAGGGGAAGGAATTATAAATTGGTCATCATACCACTGGTGACTTTAATGATAATCCTCAACATTGGCATATTAAGAAGCCACTGTTTTGTAACAATAAACTATTGAGGTAGGGCTGAAGTTGCAGCCATTTTAATGAGGGGTTTATGAGAATGTAGTAATCCCAGCAAAGAGAGAGGAGTTTGTTTCACAAAGGAAATCACCTTGGCACACAGATCTGTTTTACCTGGAATTAATCAGACAGAAGCAAAGCAGACCTGTTATTAAAGTTTATTTCATTAACTACCTGTAATCAGAATGAAACCGTTAATAAAAGCAGGTGAATTATACTGGACAACAGCGTGTGGTGAATAAAATTACAGGTAAAATAGAAATTAAATTCCCCATACATGGAATTACGTAGAGCACGCCCTGAGACATCTGCCAGTATTCACTAGTTTTCAATGGAGTGACCAGGCTGGTACTGGGAGCTTCTGGATTTGTAAAAGTTTAAGGCAAAGCAGAGATCTACAAGACACAATTTCACATACAACCACCTACAGACATGGATCTGTGCTACTTTGGAAGTGCATTTTTTGTATTATTGTAGATGAAATTATGAAACATAATTCTCACTGCTTAAAACTATTATGGATTTGAAAATTAATAGAATCAAACTCTTCTCTAATTCATTTGCTTTGACTTCTTGGATGTCAGAACACTGGCCAAAGTGGACTGTGATAAAGACATCTGGAATCTATCAGCCCGATTCTTGCTGATTCAGTGGCCAACACTGTTGATCAAAACCACCTGAGCCATGTTATCAAGAAATTAGTATTCCTACTTAACTAGTCTTTGCAGAGTTCTCATATGTCTCATCAAAAGTTATTATCAGTTTACTACCGGACGTTAAGTAATTGTCATTTGGATGTCGATTTGGAAAGTGGTGGGACTCCTGAGAAATCATCTTTAAGAATCAACAAGGTGAAAATTAACTAGCTGATTTTGACAATCCATTTAATGGGTAAGAAAAGAAACAGTGTTGTGCTTCCTCCCCTGAGTCTAGTCTCATCTTCAGTGTCTTTAGTAATAAATACCTGGAGAGACCAAATGAGTTAACATAGCAGCTGATGATGCAATTAATCAGATCGTTCAAAATTTGATCTTAACTACAATTTAACTGCAATGTCATTTGATCTTGCCCTATCAAAGGTATTCCCTTTGAATATACACCCCACTTTGTCTTTCCCCGCAACTGAACGCTAACTTGGTTTCTCTCTTTCCCAGTTCAGAGGAAACACCTCAGAAGTGAAATGTTGTCCGTTTCACTCCCCACAGATGCTGCCTGACCTGCTGAGTGTTTCTAGCATTTTCTGTTTTAATTTCATTTCCAGCATCTGCAGCTTTTTTTTTTCATAAATATAGATGATCTGTTTATAAAAGATTTGTCATTTTGAATACAAATGATAAGTAACTTCTTGGAAACAGCTTATGAACTATGCTATAAATATGGACACTTCATTATAGAAATATTAGTCCACACTTTACCTAACTCAAACATCAAAAGGAAAACTTGTGTACCTGATCTTGCAACGCATGGTTCTTCTCTTGCAGTTGATTCAAGACAGCCACTTCACCTTTGCCATCTTGAATCTTAACAAAAAGGTCCTCCCGCTCGGTTTCGAGATGTGCAATGCTCTCCTTGCTCTTCTGCAACAGGGCCTCCAGGTTCTGAATCTTCTGGTCTTTGTCCCCGATCTGCCGCAGCACTTGCTCCAGATCACTCTGCAGCAAAGGATTTTGGAGAGTATCTCAGCTATTTATTTCTAGAGATTAAAGCATAGGCATTGCATTCCTTGTCAATGCTGACCACCTTATTCCAAACTGAATAAAGACATCACTTTTTTGGACATCCCAAGCACGACAGGAGACTTCCTAAAAAATCACAAACTTCTATAGAGTTCCGGAACACGCTGAACACCTTCTGATTTTTGTTTCAATCTATTCATTTTATTTATTAATAAAGCACAACAACAACAGTTCTTTCAATCACCTTGCTGGCTTGTGAAAGAGTTGGATAGAAATAGTTATACAGCACTTTTCAAATCCTTGTTTCAAACTAAGCCCAGTGATGTACTATTAAACTGAAGTTATTATTCAGGGAATGCACAAGATTGAGAACACTTTTATCACACACATCACACTGGTGCAGTGTTACCTGCTTTCACACGGTTAGACTGAGATGGACAGTAACTGCTGGCTTTGTTACCAAGTCCAGGTTCAGAAGTTCAAAGGTTCATTTATTATCAAAGTATACAACTCTGAAATTCTTCTTCTCCAGATAGTGACGAAACCAAGAAAGAAAAGAATGGCAGCATGATCATCAACTCACAAATCCCTCCCCCCTGCACAAAAAAACGAACAAAAACGGAACAGGCGCATCGACCCCCCCCCCCCCCAAATTCCCCTCCCTGCACACAGAAAAATGAGAAAGATTGGGTGAAAAACAGAGAATATAAAAAGCTATAAGACTGTAAAAAGTCTAATGTCCAAGTCCATATCCAAAACACAGAAAACCTGGGTAACACACTCTGGGGTCAGTGGCAGTCTCCCCTCTCCGTAGCAGAGCAATCCCACCAGCGATCAAAGGCAGTCTCCCCTCTCCAGAAGCAGGATGGTCCCACCAGTGATGAAAGACAGACAGCCAGTGCACACCTTCTGCATTCACCTCGGTTTCAATCTCCCTTGTCGCTTTAATCGGTGAACAATGGACGCTTTAATCAGTGAAATGGAATGGAACATCAGCTCGCAGCCTTCTTGCCACATGGTTCCCGCATGCTGCCTCTGCCTCCCGGAATCCTCTCAGAGACCGCAGAGTGCCCAAATACCCAAACGATCTTCAAACTGCAAATCACAGGCTCCAACAGTTCCAGAATCACAGTCAAGACCAAAAGCAAACGTTAAAGACATAAAAGAAGTGAAATATATGGTTTCATGATCCATCCAGAAAATATCGACTGAAGCAGGCACCATCTTGACCAGAAGTCCTTTAAGCAGTTCTCAAAGTTCAAAGTAAATTTATTACCAAAAGTATGTATTCTATATGTCACCATTTACTACCCTCATTTTCTTGCAGGCATTCACAGTAGAACAAAGAAATACAACACAATCAATGAAGAACTACACATACACACACACACACACACACACACACACACACACACACACACACACACTCACTCTCTCACACACACAGACTCACAGACTGCCAAACAACCAACATGCAAAAGAAGACAAACTCTGCAAAGTGCAAATTCCAGAGAGTCACGTACTCTCCTATTCGCCGGTGCGAGGCTGGTTGGGTGATTACCTGTGTTTCCCGTAGCTGGGAGGTGGTGTTCTGCTGGCCGGTCTGCAGCTCCTGGTGCTGCTGCTTCAGTTTATCCAGCTGGTGCTGTACTTCCACCAGGGAGGCTGCACCTCCCTTCACCTGAAGCACAAAGCAAAGCGTGAGCACCACCCAGCAGAGCGGTGGGTTAACAGACGCAGTAGTAAGAGAATGATCGAACATTGTGTATGCAAGTCCTGAAGAAGGGTTTCGGCGAAGACAGTTTACTCTTTCCCATAGATGCTGCCTGACCTGCTGAGTTCCTCCAGCATTGTGTGTGTTGCTCTGTGTATGCGAGACCCAGGTAAGAGCCTCATCTCCAACAAGCATCCTGCTGGAATACAGCGAAACTACAGGACTAATGGGAAACTCCTGAGTCTACTGCAGAACCAAGGGTCTCTCTCAACTTCCCAAGTTGGGTCAGAGGAACCATGCCTGGCTTCAGGGACTGCTGGAAGGACGATGTACCTGAACACCACTCCACCTTAGGACTCAAGCCCAGGCTTGATTCCTTAACCCCTCATCAGATTTTGTACCAATCGCTTACCCTCTCCTATGGTAAGCACACCTGAAGGGGGCTCCTTGCCCTGAGAGGGAGTAGGCTCCTGAGTGCCACTGGTGGCCACGGCCATGTGCCAGCCTCCTCTGAAACTCTGTGTCTCAGGCTCCAGGCTCCAGGGTTTAAGTGCCACTGAGTGAAGCAACAGAGAACCGGTTGATGGGGAGGGATCCAGCTTGATAGGGAGAAGTTGTGCGGTCCGCTTTCCCCGGCTACCAGCCAGCAGAGAGAGTCTGGAGTGGGACACTGTCACCATGGACCCACATCGTCAGCCCGTAGTACTTGACGCACAGTTTCAGAGAACACATGTGATCACACTGGGATGTAGGTTAGCAACACGTCACCTCTCAGCTTCCTTTCTTGGTTTAGCCTTATCAACGCAACCTCACATGCCTTCAGGACACCAAGCCCCACAGCACGAACTCCCTCAGCCAGTCAGCGAGGCTGAACTGACCTTCCTCTCCCTGGTGCTGGTCCACGTCCCAGAGAAATCCGAGCTTGTCAGCTTGAATAGGTACGTACAGTTCTTCACACTCACCTTCCACTGAGCAGTGACCACAAACGGAACAACTCACTGGAGTTCATAGCTAAAATTTAACATGGGATGAAACTCTAATCAAAGACCGGTCCTCTGCTTTATTTTATTATGTTAAAATGGAAACAACATCAATAATGTTTACTCTGGCACTGACCGCAGCCATTCACACAACCCAGGACAGCATCAGCAGGGGAGGAGGCTGAAGGTCAGTTCTTTTCTGCTGAGGAGCTGCCAGAGGAAAAAATGCAAGTACACGAAGGACTTGAGGAAATGAGGCATTGTCACTGTTCGTGTGTATATTGTCAACCAATACCTAAATTAAATCTAAGGGGTGGAATAATCAGTCGACACTTTGGGCCAGGACCCTTCATCAGGACTGAAATGGAAGAGGGACGAAGTCAGAATAAGGTGAGGAGAGGTCAAGTAGTTCAAACTGGTAGGTGATAAGTGAAAGTAAGTGAGAGTGAAGGGAGGTGGTGGAGTGGGGGGAGTTGATGAACTGAAAAGCTGGAATGTGACAGGTGGAAGAGGTAAAGGGCTGAAGAGAGAGAAATCTGACAGGAGAGATGTTCATTTGTAAATTGCTGTGCAAAGCCTAATGTATCACTTAGTAATCATAGTTAAAAGAGGCTCAAATATATTACACAATTACAAGTGCTATGAGTACTACACATGAAATTAGACGATTAAGCCAATGCTTCAGAGGAAAGATCAGCCTGTGACCTCAGGCCCATTCCACAGCCGAAGGAAACACTCCAATAGGTGGCACAGTTGCACCGTGGTTGGTGCCTGCTGTCTCACAACTCCACAGGCCTGGGTTCAATGCTGATCCATGGCACTTGCATATCCTTCCTGTGGCCTAATGGTTTTCCTTCCCTGTGCTAAGGTTACCGCCCATGTTCCCAAGACTTACTGACAGTTAACAGGCCGCTGTAAGATGGGTGGCCTAGGGAGAGGTGATGGGGGAAGAATGGAGGATAAATGGGATCAGCAGAGAGAGGTGCCTGAGGGTCACTGCGGCCGTGTTGGGCCAGAGGCCCGGTTCTGGGCAGTACAACTCTGTGACGTTAATCTGCACACAGTCCAACAATCCCCAATGTGATTAGCCCACATTTCAAACACGTTAAGATGGCCCTAATCTAGGCGAATAGCTGCATTCAACTCTAAGATCAATAGCCAAAGATGTTTTCACATGGCATAATTTTATGATAGAAGGAAAGTATAAGGGGAATATCAGATAACTTTTTTTTATATAAAACACAGAGACTGGTGGATGTGTGGAAAACCCTGCCGGGGTGGGGGTAGAGGCAGATACATTAGAGATATACAAGAAACCCTTAGATAGGCACATGGATGATATAAAAATGGAGGGCTATTTTGGGAAGGAAGGGTTAGGTTGATCCTACATCATCGTGGGCCGAAGGGCCTGTACTATGCTGTAATGTCTTATGGTCAATGTTCTATGAAACTTCCTGCTGAAATTGTTTATTCAATGGTGGTAGAAAATTTGAACTTTGGATATTTTAATATCTAGATTCTGATGCAAAGGGCAAATACATTGTTTAGCAGTGACTAATGTACCAGGAAGTGAAGTTGCCCTTTTTTCCCGAAAAGTTGATGTTGGTTGAGGTGTAAACATTGTTCAGGGACATGGGGAAGTATGTCTTAGGAGAGTAGATAGGCCGTACTTATACATTTTGACTGAAAGGTGGTATCCGAGCATTGCACAGTGAGGGTCACCTTGAAAAACCCGCTCTAACTTTTGGGCTAAGTCATGAACTCGAAAGTTTAAGGAGCCACAGAGAAAGGTTAAACACAAGACGAGGCAGGGTAACCATGACGTGTTGCTGGACCATGAGCAAGGATGGGAGGGCCTTTTGTAACACTGGATAGTGACTGAGTCAGGGATTACATCGCTGCCTGATGACTCACCCCAAAGACCTGTCGTTTCGGTTTACCTTCCCATTGTGTGTCAACAGCAGTGTCTTAAACTGCATATTGCCTCTCAGTGAGGAATCAGAATTAGGTTTATTATCACAAGATCACAAGACAAAGGAGAAGTAGGCCATTCGGCCCATCGAGTCTGCTCCACAGCTCCCCCATGAGCTAAACTATTCACCCATCTAGTTCCAATTTCCGGCTTCTTCCCCATATCCCTTGATACCCTGACTAATTAGATACCTGTCAATCTCCTCCTTAAACACCCTCAGTGATCGGGCCTCCACAGCCATATGTGGCAATGAATTCCACAAATTCATGACCCTCTGGCTAAAAAAATTTCTCCTCATCTCTGTTTTAACTGGGTACCCTCTAATTCTAAGACTATGGCCTCTTGTCCTGGACTCATCCACCAAGTGAAACAACTTTTCCACATCTACTCTGTCCAACCCTTTCAACATTCGAACAAGATCACAAGACAAAGGAGCAGAAGTAGGCCATTCGGCCCATCGAGTCTGCTCCGCATCCCTATCATATGTCTAGAAATGTGTTGTTTTGTAGCAGCAGTACAGTGCAAGACATAAAAACGAGTACAGTATAACTTAACAAAAATAAATCCTGTCAATACTGTAAAAGAGGAATAATAGGTAGGTGGAGCTGATTGGGGTAAAATAGAATTGGTATAAATGTCTGCTTAATGGTCAGTATAAACCTGATGGGCAAAATGGCCACATTTAGCCTTCTGTCCCTTTAGAACAGGGATGAAGAGAAATATCTTTAGCCAGAGGGCGGTGAATCTGTGGAATTCATTGCCACAGGTGGCTTGGAGGCCAAGATATTGGGTTTTATATAAAGTGGAGGTTGACAGCTCCTTGATTAGTAAGGGTGTCAAAGGTTATGGGAGAAGGCAGAAGAATGGGGTTGAGAGTGAAAATAAATCAGTCGGATCAAAAGGAGGAGCAGATTCAGTGGGACAAATAGCCTACTTCTGCACCTATGTCTTATGAGGTAGTGTTCATGGCACATTCAGAAATCTGATGACAGACAGGAAGCTGTTGTTAAAACTCTATGACAAATCAACTACCGAAGACAATCCATATGGAGTCTTACACAAGAGAAAATCTGCAGATGCTGCAACTCAGAGCAACACACACAAAATGCTGGAGGAACTCAGCATCTATGGAAAAGAGTACAGTCGACGTTTCGGGCTGAGACCCTTCAGCAGGACCACATGGAGTCTTACCTGTTCCTCACTGCGAGAGAGTTTGAGCTGTAGGTCAGCCACTTGCTGTTCCTTATCCTTCATCTTCTCAGCGGACAGCTGCCTCTGTTCTTTCAACCGGCCCTGCACCTCTCCAAGCTGCCGCTCGGTCTCCAGAAGCTTTGCGTGGAGCTATGAAAGGACAGCTCTATCAGCATCTTTTAGTATCAGGAGCGGAACAACCCTACACTGCGGTCCTTCCCCACCGAGCCCCTGCTGCGGCTGCACCAAGCTTCAGTGCATCCCCCGGCACGTATTCCGACAGTCTGGAATGTGCCAGATGGCAGCATTCCTCCACGGACATCTCGATGTGTTGCCAAGGCCAACAAGTTTCGAGCAACTTCTGAGAACATCCTGGAGTACGGTCAGCCAGCCCCACTGAGAACTGCTTTCTTTGCACAAGCAGACAATCCACCTGTAACTTTTGTGCTATTCCCATTATCATGTAGGGGGATTGGTGGTGGGGACGGGGATATATATTACAATTGGGCTCCAGCTGGCAATTCGGCCCAAAACAGTTTGAAAAGTGGTTTCTTGTACCCTACATGTTTTTAATTCAAAACTTATTTGTATTTCTTTAAAACCAAGATTTTTACTTTAACCAGTGAAATTGGACCTTACATTATTTTCCTAAAATCTATTCCTCACTGTGCTTCAGTGGAAAGTTGGCGTAGGGTGACTGAGTATGTGAATTTAATCCCAAAGGTATGCATTTTTTAAATCAATGGCATTCCACCAACTGATCCTACCACAGTTTAAAGTTACTGCGTCTGGCAGCCCAGAGTCTACGAATCCACGAGTCCACTGGGGGCTGGACGACAAAGAAGACACCTGTCCTAGAGTTGGAGGACTGTGTATGTGCGTTGGTAGGGACAGAGGGAGGAACGGGGCCTGTTTTGCTGTTGTTTTGTTGCTTGTTGTGGTCTGTGTTGTTCTTCCAAGCACGGTGGGCTCGCTATGCTGGCGTCAGAATGCTGGCAATACTTGCAGGCTCCCCACACCCCACATTGGTTGTCAACGCAAAAGACAATTTCACTCTGTGTTACAATGTACATGTGATAAATACATCTAAATCTGAATCTACTGTGAATAACTTTAAAAGGAAACATTTTCTATTTACACTTGTATACTGCAGATCTCTATCAAATATTTAAAAAATCATCCAAAGCAGTATTGTCTCTGTGGCCAGAAATTCAGGTTAACGTCTTAAACTAAAACACCTGTAACTGAAAAGAATCATCAAAACTCAGAAACTGTGATTAGTTGCCCTGGGGTCAGGCAGGTTTTAAAGGTGCGGCTGTCTTGCTGTGCAACTTTTTCAAAACCAGAAGAGACTGCAGAAACTGAAGGTGCACAGAACACCAGAGCTCGAAGTTGCAGGTCGTGATCTCTGACACCAAGTCGGAGTTGCAGGAAGGCCGATGGAACAGGTGATATGAAAGCAGCGTGAGAGTTCTCTGTTGTAAATCAGCTGGAGTTTATAAAATGGAGACACAGGAAACCACAAATGCTGGAATCGGGAGTAAAAAAAAACAAAGGGCTGAAGGAACTCGGAAGGCCAGGCAGCATCCATGGAGGGAATTGGACAGTCGACGTTTGAACCGAGACGCTTCATTTGGACAGAAATTCTGCTAACATATTGGGAGGAGTCAACATCTACAAACTTGGGTTGTATTCTCTGGAGAGTTGGATGCTGAGGGGAGATCTTATAGAGGTGTATAAGATTATGAGAGACATAGTTATCTTCTTTACCAGTGTTGAAATGCCTAATATCAGAGGACAACTCTGATAGTTGAGAGGGATAAGGGCAGATCAGAAGTGTCAGTATTGCAGTTGAACAAAGGAGACTATGGAGCCATGAGGGAGGAGCTGGCCAAAGTTGACTGGTCGGATATCCTAGCAGAAAAGACAGTGGAACAGCAATGGCAGGTATTCTTGGGAATAATGCACAAGGTGCAAAATCAGTTCATCCCCTGGAGAAGGAAGGATTCAAAGTGGGGAAAGTGGCCACAGTGGTTGACAAAGGAAGTCAGAGATAGCATAGCATTAAAAAAGTATAACAGAGCTAAGGTGAGTGGGAAGATGGATGATTGGGAAATTTTTAAGGAGCAACAGAACTTAACTAAAAAGGCAATACGGGGAGAAAAAATAAGGTATGAACGCAAGCTAGCTAGGAATATAAAGGAGGATATCAAAAATTTTTTTAGGTATGTGAAGAGAAGGAAGATAGTTAAGAACAATGTTGGGCCCTTGAAGAATGAACTGGGAGAAATTATTATGGGAAACAGAGAAATGGCAGACGAATTTAATAAGTACTTTGGATCTGTCTTCACTAGGGAAGACAGAAGCAATCTCCCAGATGTATGGATGGGCCAAGGACATAGGGTAACAGAGGAACTGAAACAGATTGACATTAGGAAGGAAACAGTGATGAGTAGACTGATGGGACGGAAGGCTAACAGATCCCTAGGTCCAGATGGTCTGCATCCTAGGGTATAAAAGGAGGTGGCTCTGGAAATTGCGGATGCATTGGTGGTCATTTTCCAATGTTCCTTAGATTCAGGATCAGTTCCTGAGGATTGGCGAATGGCTAATGTTATTCCACTTTTTAAGAAAGGAGGGAGGGAGAAAACAGAACTATCGCCCTGTTAGCCTAACATCAGTAGTGGGGAAGACGCTAGAGTCCATTATTAAAGATGAAATAACGGCATATCTTGATAGCAGTGATAGGATTAGGTTGAGCCAGCATGGATTTACCAAGGGAAAATCATGCTTGACTAATCTATTGGAGTTTTTCGAGGATGTAACCAGGAAGATAGACGCGGGAGATCCAGTGGATGTGGTGTACCTTGATTTTCAGAAGGCATTTGATAAGGTACCACATAGGAGATTGGTGGGTAAAATCAGAGCTCATGGCATTGGGGGGAGGATATTGACATGGATAGAAAACTGGTTGGCTGATAGAAAGCAAAGAGTAGCAGTGAATGGGTGTTTCTCGGAATGGCAGGTGGTGACTAGTGGGGTGCCACAGGGCTCGGTATTGGGACCACAGCTGTTTACGATTTACGTCAATGATTTAGAGGAAGGCATTGTGAATAACATCAGCAAGTTTGCTGATGATACTAAGCTGGGTGGCAGTGTGACATGTGATGAGGATGTTAGGAGAATTCAAGGTGACTTGGATAGGCTGGGTGAGTGGGCAGAAACTTGGCAGATGGAGTTTAATGTGAATAAGTGTGAGGTTATTCACTTTGGGAGCAAGAACAGGAAGGCAGATTATTATCTGAACAGTGTGGAATTAGGTAAGGGTGAAATACAAAGAGATCTAGGAGTACTTGTTCATCAGTCTCTGAAGGTGAATGAGCAAGTGCAGCAGGCAGTGAAGAAGGCTAATGGAATGTTGGCCTTTATTACAAAGGGAATTAAGTACAAGAGCAAGGAAATCCTTTTGCATTTGTACAAGGCCCTGGTGAGACCACACCTGGAGTATTGTGTGCAGTTTTGGTCTCCAGGGTTAAGGAAGGACATCCTGGCTGTGGAGGAGGTGCAGCGTAGGTTCACTAGGTTAATTCCTGGGATGTCCGGACTGTCTTACGCAGAGAGGTTAGAGAGACTGGGCTTGTACACGCTGGAATTAAGGAGATTGAGGGGGGATCTGATTGAGACATATAAGATTATTAAGGGATTGGACAAGATAGAGGCAGGAAATATGTTCCAGATGCTGGGAGAGTCCAGTACCAGAGAGCATGGTTTAAGAATAAGGTGTAGGTCATTTAGGACAGAGTTGAGGAGGAACTTCTTCTCCCAGAGAGTTGTGGAGGTGTGGAACGCGCTGCCTCAGAAGGCAGTGGAGGCCAATTCTCTGGATGCTTTCAAGAAGGATCTAGATAGGTATCTTATGGATAGGGGAATCAAGGGATATGGGGACAAGGCAGGAACCGGGTATTGATAGTAGATGATCAGCCATGATCTCAGAATGGCGGTGCAGGCTCGAAGGCCCAAATGGTCTACTTCTGCACCTATTGTCTATTATCTATTGACATGCATTTAAGGTGCAGGGGATGCAAGTTCAAAGAAGATGTGTGGGGCAAGCTTTTCGTTTTGTACAGAGAGTGGTGGGTGCCAGGAATTTATTGCTGTGGTGACAGAGGAGGAAAGTAGAGTAGATGTGTTCAAGAGGCTCTCAGATAGGCACATGAATGTGGAGAGAACGGAAAGATATGGCCATTGTTTCAACTGAAGGGATTGTTTAGCATTTCATTACTAATTCATTTAGTTCAGCAGAGCATGTGGACCAAAGGGTCTATTCCTGTGCTGTACAAAAACTTCTTGCTGAAAAGTCAAGAACAAAGTTTCCAGATGCCCTGCAAACATATCTTTACATTGTATCTTGCTACATGTGACAATAATAAACCAATTACCAAAACAACTTTCTGCTGACAGGTCCAGAATAAAGACAACACATTCTGAAGAACTTTTAAGATCATTTAAGATTCGATCATTTGGGAGAGAAATCAGCTGTGGCTAACCCAGCACGAGACAAGCTGGAGTGCCTTCATCTGTAGTTGACCCAGCACGAGACAAGGTGGAGTGCCTTCATCTGTAACTGACCCAGCACGAGACAAGGTGGAGTGCCTTCATCTGTAGTTGACCCAGCACGAGACAAGGTGGAGTGCCTTCATCTGTAGTTGACCCAGCGCGAGACAAGCTGGAGTGCCTTCATCTGTAGTTGACCCAGCACGAGACAAGCTGGAGTGCCTTCATCTGTAGTTGACCCAGCACGAGACAAGGTGGAGTGCCTTCATCTGTAGTTGACCCAGCACGAGACAAGCTGGAGTGCCTTCATCTGTAACTGACCCAGCGCGAGATGAGTAACTGCTGCGTGCTTGTTCTTACAGGAACATGGTTCCAGAACAACATCCCAAGCACCATCAATCTTGGGACTTGTGATAGTATTACTTTGTGATTGTATGTGCTATGGTAATTACGTGCTGTGTGTTGTATGTTACTGTGTGTACTGTGTTTTGTACCTTGGACCCAGAGGAACACTGTTTGATATGGCTGTATACATGTGTATGGTTACATGACAATTAAACTTGAACTTGAGCCATATGGTATCTTCCAGCACTAAAATAAGCCATCACCTCCACAACGTTTAGATGAGTGCCTTTACTTAAAATTCCGTGTTTATACGATGATCTTGATGAAGTTATTTCCACAGTACTGCTGGGGAGGAAGTTTCAGGATTTAGACCGTATGATCATGAAGGGACAGTGATACCTTTCTAAGTCAGGACGTTTTACAACTCGGTGTACTGCCTGAGGCTGACTGCATTCACAGGGACCCGCTGCCCTTCTCCTCCTCAGCGCCAATAGTTGTAGGTTTAGGAGGTGCTGTGGGAGCAGCCTGATCAAGTAACAGAAATCCATTTTGCAAGCGGTGAACACTGCAGCCACAATGCACCAGAGGTCGAGAGAATGAGTGTGAAGGACAAGGATCTGATCGAGAGAGTGCAGAGGAGATTCTTAAGGATGCTGCTTGGGCTGGAGGATTGGATTACAAGGAGAGATTGGTCTGGCTGGGAAAGTTTTACTGGAGTGAAGGAGGCTGAGAAGTAACCATAGAGGTTATAAAGTTATGAGGGACATAGTAAGGGTAGATAGTTTCCCCCAGGAAAACAACAAATTAAAAAGTAAACTTTTTTGGTGCTGAATGACCTATTTTGGAGCTGGAACACCATATAAAGCATTCCTGATCACTCAGCAAAGAATTAACCATAGATGATGAATCAGTTTTTAAGAATGCAGTATCTCTGGTTTGGAGCTTTCCCTTTGTGTCGACAATCTGTCCCTCAGATTCACTTTAAATATTTCCCCTTTCACCTTAAAGCCATATCCTCTAGTTTTAGGCTCCCTATCTATCTGGAGTGAGCTGCCAGTGGAGGCCGGTACAATTACAATGTTTTAAAGGCATTTGGATAGGTTCACGGATAGGGAAGGTTGAGAGGATTCAGGCCAAGAAGAGGCAAAGGGGATAGGTTTAAATAGGCATGGACGATTTGGACCAAAGTCTGAGGTGAAGATGGCGCAGGCGTCAGGTCAAGATTACTCTGAGGTGCCTTCTCCATCGAGATGGTGGCTCAGACTTAGTCGTTATTTAAAGTTCACAGGGATGGTTTTGGGGTTAGAGAGGGGAGATAGGGGTGACATGAGGGTTCAGGGACAGTGATGTGGGAGAGTTAGAGGTCAGTTTAGGGTTTCTTGCTCCCTTTCTACGTCAAGTGACATCCGTAAATTAGACACCTGCTTTGCGCTCAAAGGCAGCAACCAGGACAGGTGATGAAGGACTTCTGTGCAATTCGGGCTAGCCCAGACCAGTGGGTCCCAGGATCTGTTCAAAGAGGCACAGGGGGCCAGTCAATCGGCATACCCGGAGTTCAGGGTCCTGTCATTATCAGAAAGGGGCTCGATACCAAAGACAGAAGCCCAAAGGTCAACTGGAAGTCCAGATGTCAGAGTCTGATGTACAAAGCCTTGAGAGTGGAGACTGAAGGCCTATTCTGGAGTTGGAGAACTGTCTATGTGTGTGGGTGTGTGGGAGGGAGGAGAGGATCTTGTTTTTTTGTTGCTTGCTATGTTTTGAGTTGTTCTGCCAAACAATGTGGGTGTGCCATGCTGGCGCTGGAATGTGTGGTGACACAAGGGCAGCCCCTCATGGATCTAGGTATGTTAGTTACTAATGCAAACGACACCTTTCCCTGTATATTTTAACGTAGATGTGACAAATGCATCTGAATCTGTAGTATTTTACTCTAGGAATACATGACAAATACACCTTCAGGGTGATGGATGGAGTGCAAATCAAACAAGCTCCTATAATGAGGCGACCAGAACTGAACTGAACCAGAACAAAATCGTGGTCTAACCAGGGTTTTATAGAGCTTCAACATTACCTCATGGTTCTTGAGCACAATGAAAGCCAACACACAGTGTACCTTTTCAGCCACCCTATCAACTTGTGCGGCAGCTTTAAGGTGGCGATGGGTAGGGGTTTACACAGCTCACCTGATTGACCTCGCTCTGCAGCTGGACACTCAGCTGCTCCCTCTCCTCTCTCTGCTGCTGCGTCTGCTTGAACTCAGCCCGAAGCTGATGATACTTGGTTTCCATCTCGGACAGCTCAGCCTTCAGCCTCTGGCTAGACTCGCCACTCTGACCCAGCTCGGTGTGCACTCTCTGCATCAAGGCCTCGGCGGACAACAGCTTCGTCTGCAGCTGCTTGCAATCCAGTTCCTTCTCCTGCAGAAGAGTCTGCAAACTCTTCTTACTCAACACCTCCTCATTCAGACGATCATGCAGCTCCTGAAATCCAATTTCTTTCTTGGATAGACTTTCAGAGAGTCTCTACATTAAGGCAATACATAAACACTCAGTTAAAATGGTGCAATGATTACATGGCAGGGTTAGCGGTACTGTCATTATGCTCAAAAGCTGAAAAATCTGATTTAAAGTATTCAACAGCTTCACAGTTGAGTTTATCATAAATTAATAACCACTGTCCATATCTGCACGTGATCACAAGAAACAGCAGAGTTGTGGGCACAGCTCAGCACATCACAGAAACCAGCCTCTGTCCATACTTCTCTCTGCTCAGTAAAGTAGCTAGCATAATCAGAGACTCCACACTCCCAGGATATTTCTCTTCTCCCCTCTCCCATCAGGCGGAAGATATCAAGGCCTGAGGACATAGGCTGAAGGACAGCTTATATCCTCCTATCAGACTCTAGAATGGACTTTGTATGACAAGACGGAGTCTTGGTCTCACAACTCATCTCGTCATGACCTTGCACTTTATCGGTTACCTGCACTGCACTTTTTCAGTAGATTTTACAAATTATTCTGCATTATTTTTGTTTTAACTTGTTCTACCGCAATACATTGTGTAATGATTTGATCTGTATGTAAGGCCAGCTTTTCACTGTATCTTTGTACATGAGACAGTAATAAACAAATTCCAATACTAACAGCTTTTGCTAATATCTCTTTGGGAAGAAAGCCCATACGAATTATCCAATACTTTATACTTCATTGTCGCCAAACAATTGGTACTAGAACGTACAATCATCACAACGATATTTGATTCTCCGCTTCACACTCCCTGGATTACAAATATTAAATATTAAAAATATTAAAAATAGTTAAAATTCATAAATATTAAAAATTTAAATTATAAATCATAAATAGAAAATAGAAAAATGGGAAGTAAGGTAGTGCAAAAAAAAACTGAGAGGCAGGTCCAGATATTTGGAGGGTACGGCCCAGATCTGGGTCAGGATCCGTTCAGCAGTCTTATCACAGTTGGAAAGAAGCTGTTCCCAAATCTGGCCGTATGAATCTTTAAGCTCCTGAGCCTTCTCCCGGAGGGAAGAGGGACGAAAAGTGTATTGGCTGGGTGGGTCGTGTCCTTGATTATCCTGGCAGCACTGCTCCGACAGCGTGCGGTGTAAAGTGAGTCCAAGGATGGAAGGTTGGTTTGTGTGATGTGCTGCGTCGTGTTTACGATCTTCTGCAGCTTCTTTCGGTCTTGGACAGAAACCAACCTATTAACCATGCTTTCAAGTATTTAGCCAACAAAATAAAATCGGTAATGTTCCTGAGATTTTTTATGCTGATAATAATTTGTCATATCGTTGTCATATGTACTGTTCACCCCAACATTCTCTCATATTTACTAGAGAGAACCCCCTCATTCCCTGCTTCATTTTCAGAAATCTCTGATGGCTCCCTGGAAGCCCTTGGCCTTCAAGTTTAAATCTGTGCTTCGAAGGTAACCACAACCTGTTTTGTGACTTCCTACAACATGAAGTTTCTTAAGAACATAACTATTGTGTTGTAACAGAAATCGGTACATTCAATTCCTATTTTTAATTTCATTTCTCTTCACCCTGGTTCTACAACCTTTGCAAGTGGTGCCTTACAGATCTTAAGAAAAAATCCTCATTACTGGCCCGAGATTTTTGACTGATAGTAATACTTACAATAATTTGGCATGAGGTTGAATGTTACATCTTTTTTCCACTTTCTCTTTCTCAGGGCTCTTCCAACTGTCCCTTAGAAAGAAAACTTTCATCCCTTGCTTCGCTCTAACAAACCTTGGCTGCCCCTCTCCTCCTTCAAACATGATGCCCAGAAACACAATCTGGCCTGTCCATCCCATATCAACACCCTCAGGCTGAGGAAAATGGTCACCAACATCGTCTCAAAAACAAAAGCTACAAACCCAGGAGTGATAGATATTTGGATATTATGTGAATCACAGGGTGAGTGCAGGACAGTGACACTGAGGTATCGATCAATCACAATCCTAAGGTGGTGAAGAGTTGATAGGCTGGAACCCCAAGTCTACGAATCTCTGCAAATCCGCTGGGGAAGTCAAAGGCCCATATCTGCCAAACTACGAGTCCTGGAGGCTGGAGGCCAGAGGCTGTCTGTCCCGGGGTTAGGGGACGGTATGTGTTCGTGGATGGGTGGGAGGGAGGAACAGGGCTTGCTTTGCTGCTATGATTTGTCAACGATGTGTTATTCTGCCAAGCATGGTGGGCAAGCTATGCTGATGCTGGTACGTGAGAAGACACCTGTGGGCTGCCCCCAGCATATCCTCATGGGTTAGCGCAAATGTTGGTTATTAATGCAAACGAGGCAGTTCACTGTGTGTTTTAATGCACGTTTGATAAATAAATCCAAATCTGAATCTGCTGTACTCTAGCTTCTATGTCATAAGTTGTATTTATTAAGATGGGGGTGCTGCGTGCTGGTGGTAGAACGGACAGGGCCTCAAGCCTGTTTACAGCCACCGAAGAGAGGCGTCGGTGCAGTATCCAGGCTGGACTTGGTGCTGCCACCCGCCCCCACCCTCCACACACTCTCCCAGTGTTCACTCGGGTCTGGAATATTTTTTGTGCATGGCCGCATCTTACTAACATCGTTATGTGCTTGCTATGTTGTATGTGCTATGCGTGGTTTGTGCTGCCTGACCCCGGAGTAACACTGTTCCTTTGGCTGTATTCATGTACGTGAATGACAGCTAAGCTTGAATTGAATTGAATATTATCCAAGTGCTCGTTGACGACCAGGTTTTCAAGCAAAAGCATCACTGGGGAAACTCAGTGGGTCAGGCCGCATCTGCAGAAGGAAATGGACAGAGGACAGCGGTGGAAGCTCATAACTTGGACTGGACGAGAGTAGAGACGAAAGGTCTCGACCCAAAACATTGAAACCTCCATTTGCTTCCATAGATGCTTGCTGACACACTGAGTTTCTGCATCATCTCAGGTGTTGTTCCAGATTCCAGCATCTGCCATCCCTGGTGTCTCCACTGTCCAAGTAACAAGTGCCAGTTTCTACAGTCGGGGCTTCACAAACCTGGTTCTGCTGCTTCACTGTGACACATTCCTCCTGGATCCTCTGAACCTCCTCACAACGGCTCGAGTTTTCCCGAACAACTCTGGCAAGCTCTGCCTTCAGCTCCCCCACGGAGACCTTAAACCCAAAAACAAGCGTGACTTACAGCCCTGACTTTTGCAAACTGGAGAGAGAAACAATGTTCAAATATGGACAAATCGGAAAATTACATTTTTCTTAAATGAAGCACACACATACCATTCAACCTGTTTAGACTGCCTGCTGCCCGATTCTAATAATGTCAGGCTCCCCGATAACTTCTTCCCTACTTTTAAATCTCTGCCCTCTTGTTTTTGACTCCCCTACCACCAGGGGGAGGGAAATTCTGACTATCCATCCTATCAATACCTCTTACAATTTTATACACCTCTATCAGATCACCCTCTGCCTCTGTCGCTCCCGGGAAAACAAGTACAGTCTATCCAATCTCTCCCCGTAACTAAAGTCTCCCAAACCAGGAAATGTCCTAGTGAGTCCACAGACTGATTTTTAATGACTACTCAAATTCATAATCTCAGTATTATTTATTTTATTTTAATTTGCACTATTTGTCTTGTTTTGCACATTGGTTGTTTGTCTGTCTTTGTTTATGCATATTTTCATAAATTCTACTGTATTTCTTTTTTTACTGTAAATGCATGAACAAAAATGAATCTCATACAGTGACATATACACAGTTTGATATCAAATTTACTTTGAACTTTAGAGCTTTGAATGTTAAATAACCTAAAAGGTCATGGTACACGTATGTCATGTTGACATATACAGTACATATTTAGATAAGAAATTTATTTCGACGTTGAAACAGTGAATTCTATTCCAACAAAGGTTTTAAAAGCTACAAGTTACCTAGACCTTTCAAACCTAACAAATGATTGTTAGACTCAAGACAATTAAGGGATATGGAAACTAAATGGGCAGACAGAATTGAAGGATGGTTCTGTTATAATCCAACTGAAAGGTAGAACAGGATTGAGGGAACTGAACATTTTGCTGTCTAGCTTTCCTTATCAAAACGTTTGCAAAAAAGAAAAGCTTCAAAGTACATAGCAATGCTTCTGCATCACTATGGTACTTGGGCACTCTGCTCCAAGTTTACTTCCCTCTGATTGATCTGAGAGCTGGGTGTCTGGAGCGGTTACTGTCAATCAATTCATCTGAACACAGCAACAGGAGTACCAGCTCTAATCCCAGCTACTAACTAAATACTTACATTGCTTAACTTTGGCAATTATTCTTTACCTAAGATACGACCCTCGGTGCTTTGAAAATTAAACAGAAGATTTTAATAATAAGAATCCAGGCTTTAGACCTAAATCTTTGACCAGGCACCAGTGTGCCCTCAGATCTATCGTCACAACCTTTGCATCTATTGGGGGTGGCACAGTGGGGGTGCAGAGGTTAGCGTAACACCATTACCGCGCCAACGTCCCGGGTTCAATTCTGCTGCTGCCTGTAAGCTTTCTGTACATTCTCCCCCTGACCCAGGTGCCTCGGCTTCCTCCCACCTCCCAAAGATGTAGAGATCAGTGGGTTAATTGGTCAGATGGGGGTAACTGGGCGGCATGGGCTCGCTGGGCCGCAAGGGCCTGTTACTGCGTTGTATCTAAAATAAAATAACTCACTGTACATCAAACTTTCTGACATCAGGAGATGAAGTCACCCGCTTTTAAGAGGCCATATGTAGGGGTACACACTTGGAGAAATAGGTATCTGAGAACAGCATAGACACTAACTTACTCTTATTTAAAAGGATCCCATTGCTCAACAACAGTCATTGCCTCCAACAAATAACAGAATACCCCACCTCTTGGACTAAATGGCTAACATTTTAAACAAAGTTTCAACAGATAAGCTAACTGTGGAGAAGCACAGCATCTGGAAGTTACTAAACTTTAGACAAATTGCCGCAGGGTTTTTGAGTGCCACACAAGGCATTGCTCGAGAGAAGGATTGCAAGATTTACCTCAGATTCAAGTTTCTCCAGATGGGAAGCAATAAGGAAAACAAAGTGAAGGATGGCAGCATGGAAGATGGAAAGAAATTAAACGTCACTTCACAAACACAGTTACCGGGTTAAAGCTTCAGTAATTAACCCCTTCAGTTAGTTCGATGTGAACAATGGAAACTGGAAGCAACTGAGGCAATGTGTCAGGCAGGAGGAGGGGCAACAACACCAGGGCAATGATCCATTGCCCAACGTGCTGGGGGCAAATGTAATCTGACCCTCTCACTGAGGAAGATATGAGATCAAGTTCAGTGCTGGTTTTGCATCTTCAATACAGTGGAGAGACAGAGGATCTTGGGGTTCACATCCATAGGCCCTCAAAGCAGCTGCACAAGTTGATAGGCTATTTAAGAAGGCGTATGGTGTGTTGGCCTTCATTAGTCAGAGGATTGAGTTCAGGAGCCACAAGGTAATGCTGCAGCTCCATAGGACTCTGGTTAGACCACATTTGGAATTTTGTGTTCGGTTCTGGATGCCTCATCATAGGAAGCGTAGGAGTTTTAGAGAGGGTGCCGAGGAGACTTGCCAGCTGCTGTCTGGATTAGAGAGCACATTTTAAGGGGAAAGGTGAGCGAGCAGGGCTTTTCTCTTAAGCGAGGAGGAGGATGAGCAGTGACCTCGATGGAGATGTACAAGACAGAAGCACAGATCAAGTGGATAGCCAGAGATTCTTTCCCAGGGTGGAAATGGCATCATTTCAAAGTGATTGGAGGAAAATATAGAGGGGAAGTCAAAGGTAAGCGGTGAGTGTGTGGAACACACTGCCAGGGATGGTGGAGGAGGCAGCTACCTGAGGGACATTTAAGAAACTAAATTTAGAAAGATACAAGAATGATAGAAAACTGGAGGGCTCTGTAGGCGGGAAGGGTTAGATTGATCTCAGAGTAGGTTAAAAGGTCGGACAACATCTGTCTGTGCTGTAATATTCCATGTTCTATGTTTTCCTGCTGTCAGCTGCACGCTTTCATTTCAGTGGCTAACAGTGCTAGTGGGGAGCTCCAACGGGCCAGGCTCATTTGGTGCTGTCTGTGTAGAGTTCACGTGTTCTCCTCAAAGATATACCAATAAGCTTATCGGCTGTACTTTTCCCCCAGTGGAAGGAAAGGGGCAACGACTGACATGCAATATGAGAGAGAATCGGTTGCACAGAAATGGGACTGATGGGAATGTTCAGAGCCAGCACAGATTGGATGGGCCAAATAGCTCCCTTTGCCAATAAAAACATATGAAAAGTGTTCAAATCAACAGCAAACAACATCAGACAAGGTGCCCAATCACAGAGGATTCCTGCCTGACACATAGGATCAAAAGTGCCGCATTCACATTGAACGAACGAACACACACACACACACACACACACACACGCACGCACGCACGCAGACTCAGCATGTTCATTAGGCCTGATGGAGAAGCAAAAGAATTAATGTTTATCTGCAAGATTCCCAGCTTACTGACTGAAAGATGGTCCAAAAGTAACTGCCAACCCACAGGGAAAAATCAAGGGAATGAGATTTATGGGATAACCCCCTCAATGAGCTGGAACAAGCCTGAAGGGCTGAATTTCTTCACCCTGGCAATAGGGTTCCATCAGCCTGTTCAGATGCTTATATTTCAAATAACCAATTAAATGTTAGTATTTAAAGCAGCCTCCTTAAGCTTTTAGAGGATTTGTCATTGGACCGTACTGAATCAGGAAACCTGGCCAGATGGGAATGCCCACGATCTTACCTCTGATGCCCGAACCTCCACTTTCAGCTGCTCATTTTCATCTTTCAGTTTATCAGACCGCTTCTCCTGCTCCAGGCTCATCTGATCCATCAGCGTCTGAACTTGTACCAGCTCCTTCTTCAGCACCAGCACATCCTCCATTCCAGGCCTCTGAAGCTGCAATGACAAAATAGCAATTAGGCTTCCGATCCAGTTAGAACTAGGAGTAGTGACGACTCGATTGCCTCTTTCAACCATACAAACAGGAATCCGGATTCAGAACTAGCTCCGTTGAGGCAAAGAATGAATCCTATGAGTCCACCAGCTCATGTTCTGGAGCGTTACAGATCCAATGTACCTCTGTCTAGTTTCAGTAGTGGCACTCGACTAAAATAACCAACTAGTAACTTAAATTCAGTACATCATTTGATATGCTGATGAGGAGCAATTTCATTGAAACCTACCAAACGTTGAAAGGCCTAGTTAGTGTGGATGTGGAGAAGATGTTTCCAATAGCGGGAGGGTCTAGGGCCAGAGGGCACATCTTCAGATTGCAAGGATGTCCCTTTAGAACAGAGATGAAGAATTTCTTTAGCCAGATGGTGGTGAATCTGTGGAATTTATTGGCTGTGGAGGACATATCATCATTGGGTGTACTTAAAAGTGCAGGTTGGTGTGTTCTTAATTAGTATAGGCGTCAAAGGTTATGGAGAGAAGGCAGGAGAATGGGTTGAGAGGGAAAATAAATCAGCCATGCTTGAATGGCAGCGCAGACTGGACGGGCCGAATGGCCCAATTCTGCTCCTGTCTTATGGTCTTCTTCAGAAGAGGAGACCAGCCCTCTTCACCCAGTCTGCCCACACGACTGCAGACACAGAGCTACAAAATTAACTCTAACCTGCCTTCTGAAGCGGTGCAGCAAGCCACTCAGTCACAGGATAAAGATAAGCTGTTTGGGAATCAAGGGGAGTGGGTGAGTAGACCCAAAATTGCTGCATCGGCAGGAAGCAGAGGTAATGACTGACCAGTTATGATCACTAGGAGATTTTTGATCACGATGCTCTACAATGCTCAGTACTCTGTCCTTTGCTTACACTTTTTTTTTTACATATCTGAGTGATTTAGACTTTAAAGCAAGAGCCAAGCAGCTGATATATAGTCTGGTCAAGTGGAGGAAACATTTGGAAGATATTGATGGTCTGATACATCAGGAAGAGAAGTAGCAAATGGGCTCCATGCATTTGGGGAGGCTCAACAAGGCAAGGGAATATATGGGAATAGAAGGACATTGAGTGGTGTGGAGGAACATTAAAAGTTTGAACCACACTTGCAGAGACCTGGAAGGTAACAGGACAAGTTTCTGAGGTGATCTGTAAGTCACATGGAATACCTTCCATTGTTAACACCCACAAGAGCAGGTGGGTTATACTAAAACTCGGGCTGCCAGCTCTGGTTCAGCACATCACAGGAAAGTATTGATGGCACTGGAGAGGATCCAGGGATTTAGTAAGGCATAGCTTAGCCCAGAAAAGCATCACAATGAGGAAAGAGTGGGCAAGTTAGGGCTTTGTTTTAAACCAGGGATTCCAAAACTGGAGTTCCTGGACCCCTTGCTGAAGGGTATTCATCTAAAGCGTTAAAAAGTTGGGAACCGGTTTTCAACAGTGGAGGTCGAGGTGGAATGATTGAGAGTGAATAACATCAGGTGCCTACAATGAATTAATAACGACCAACTTCACTTAGCTGAGGCGGTCAAAAACAAGGGGTCGGAGATATAAAATATTTAGTAGATGGTTTAAAGGGGAGCTAAGAGAAGATGATTTTACCCAAATGGTGGCTGTAGTCTAGAAATCACTGCTTAAGAGTGGCAGAGACAGAAAACCTTGTCACATTAAAAAAAAATCTGAATATGAAATTGAAGGACTGTGACATGCTGGGCTCCAGTACCACTGCTGGAAGGTGTTAATTGGGCAAGGAGCTCCCTTCTTGATCAGTATATATATGATGGGCTGAATGACCGCAATGAGTCATTCACTTTCTCTGTTTCTGTTCCTTTCCACTGGAGACAGATAATGAATGTTGGTCATACTCCAAAGCAATGCAATGCGTGTGGTATCATTTTCCAAAGACATGCCGTATATTATCGGGACTGTTGAAATCAGTTTCAACTTGCCATTGGTGACTTGGGAATTCACAATCAAAGTTATTTATTCTGTGCTGGAACTACCTAACCACTGCTCCTGAAATCTGAATTGGAATGCAGGGCATTGAACGGCTGAATAGTTCACTCAAAAAGCTGGCAGAGAACCCCTTCTCGTGTGTTCCCGCAGCGATTTACCCCCTGTGTGCACCGAGTGTGTGTTCATGGGCTCCAGCTGCTGAAGCCCATCCACTTCAGGGTACGATGTGTTGTTCATTCCCCTGCACTCCACCTGTACAATGAGTTACTGTCGCCTACTTGTCAGCTTGAACCAGACCGGCCATTCATTCTCCTCTGACCTCTCTCAGAGCTGCCACTCACTGGATGTTTTTGTTTTTTCAATCACTCTCTGTAAACTTGTGAAAATCCCTGGAGATCAGCAGTTTCTGAGGTACTCAAACCATCTGGCACCAACGATTATTCCACGGTCAAAGTCACTTAGGTCACATTTCTTCCCTATTCCGATGTTTGGTCTGAACAACAACTGAACCTCTTGACCATGTCTGCATGCTTTTACGCATTGAGTTGCTGCCACGCGATTGGCTGATTAGGTGCTTGCATTAACAAGAAGGTACACCTAATAAAAGTCGTCACTGACTGTAGATCTACTCAGAGGAGCAGATCAAACATATCCCTGAGAATGCGATTTCCTTTTACTGTCCCAAGATTCATTGCTTACCTCTTCCTTGTGCCCCCCCATCCCGTCCTCTTTCCTCTCCCTGCCCTCACAGCCTACTTATCACCCTCACCTTCTCCTTCTGCTTCCCCATCTACATCCCTTCATTCCATGGTCCACTGGCCTTACCTATAAGATTCTGGCTTCTTCAGCCCTTTGCCTCTTCTACCTATCGTCTCCCAGCTTTTCACATCATCCCTTTTTAATCCCTCCCTGCCCCCCCATACACTCACCTATGTACCTTCTCCTTTCTCACCGGGATTTACCTATCACCTGCCAGTCCATGCTACTCCCCCTCCCCTACCTTTTACCGTGGCTTCTGCCCTCTTCCTTCCCAGTCTGATGAAGGGTCTCAGCCCAAAACTTTGACTGTCCATTTCCCTCCATAGATGATGCTCGAGTTGTTGAGTTCCTCCAGTATTTTGTGTGTGTGTTGCTTCTTTACTAAAGATCTCTGTTTGCTGTCCTTAACCAATTTCAGATTTTGCTCTCCATTTCCCTCAGTCATCTGGGGTTAATTTAGCTTTATCTTATATCTTTCCCTGCGAAAGATAGGAAAGACAGAATAAAGTTTTATTAATCTGGGTGACGTACACCAGGTGGGAGAAGCTAGCGACATCAAGAAGCTCAAAACCATGAAAAAGTCAGTCTTGGGCTTAACTTGATTAACTCTCAGAGGGAGCAGAGCAAACACATGGTAGGTACGGATAAATCCTCAAGGCTTATTTCATTGCTGAAATATAATAATTGTGAGAAGAAGCTTGCATACCAGTTCACTGCGGAGCTCTTCAACCACAGCCCTCTCCTTTCCCAGCTCTTCTGTTAAAGATTTCAGATTCATTTCTGCAAGGTCCCTGTGGCTTCTCTCATCATCAAATTTTGCTTTTACATCTGTTGAGAATTTATGAATATTAACCCATTTAAAATGATTGGCTGTTTTCAGAAGAAATTATATATTTATATTTCAGCTCAACATTCTCACCCTTGAGTCAACGCCCATGGTTCCATTCCCTAGATATTTAAACAGTACTAGGTGTGTTATGCTCTCACAAGCAGAGTCCTTCAGGCGAAACGTTAAAGGATCAAGGATCATCTTTATGTGATATATACATTTACAACTTAGCAATTAGCTGTGGCTTATTGGCGCAACATGTAACAAAAAAAAATTCTACAATTATAATACGTAATTATATAAAAAAACAAACAGAAAGGAAACACGAGGAAATCTGCCTATGCTGGAAATTCAAGCAACACGCACAAAAAATGCTGGTGAACGCAGCAGGCCAGGTAGCATCTATAGGAAGAGGTACAGTCGATGTTTCGGGCCGAGACCCTTCGTCAGGACTAACTGAAAGAGGAGATAGTAAGAGATTTGAAAGTGGGAGGGGGAGGGGGAGATCCAAAATGATAGGAGAAGACGGGGGGGGGGGGGGTGGATGGAGCTAAGAGCTGGAAAGTTGATTGGCAAAAGGGATACCAGGCTGGAGAAGGGAGATGATCATGGGACAGGAGGGCTAGGGAGAAAGAAAGGGGGAGTGGAGCCCAGAGGAAGATGGAGAGCAGGCAAGGAGTTATTGTGAGAGGGGCAGAGAGAGAAAAAAAAAAGGGGAAAAAATAATAAATAAATAAATAAGGGATGGGGTAAGAAGGGGAGGAGGGGCATTAACAGAAATTTGAGAAGTCAATGTTCATGCCATCAGGTTGGAGGCTGCCCAAGTGGAATATAAGGTGTTGTTCCTCCAACCTGAGTGTGGCTTCATCTTTACAGTAGAGGAGGCCAAGGATAGACATATCAGAATGGGAATGGGATGTGGAATTAAAATGTGTGGCCACTGGGAGATCCTGCTTTCTCTGGCGGACAGAGCATAGGTGTTCAGTGAAACGGTCTCCCAGTCTGCGTCGGGTCTTGCCAATATACAGAAGGCCGCACCGGGAGCACCGGACGCAGTATATCACACCAGCTGACTCACAGGTGAAGTGTCACCTCACCTGGAAGGACTGTCTGGGGCCCTGAATGGTGGTATGGAATATGGAGTAAAATGTGCATGAAGACAGAGAGCTGACTGGAATGGTTGTTCAGATTAACCACCTGGGGAAGAACCTTTTAAGATGGCATGAAGGTTTTGCTTTGTTAGGCCCTGTAACACTTTCCAGAGGGAGCTTTTGGAAAAGGCAGTTTGCAAGGTGCATAGAGTCCGCGATGACTTTCCCTGCCCATTTCTTTGTCCTGGACACACACAGGTCCTGCGGTGATGGTAAACTGCAGCCAGTGCACCTGTTCTGCTGACCTGACAGTACGCTGTAGTTTTTGTACATTGTGAAAGGAGGCTGCAACCACCAAACCAGACGGTAATGGCTCCCACTGTCTTTTTTAGGTGGATTAAAAGGTCTAAAGGCACCATTTGAAGAAAAGTAAGGAGAGTTCCTGCTTTTGATGACACGGACAATATTTGTCTCTTAACTAACAAGAGAGATGTAAACTAACAGGAAATTTACCAGGATGCTGCCTGCCTTATGAAGATAGGTTGAGCAAGCTAGGGCTTTTCTATTCAGAGCGAAGGAGAATAAGAGGTGACTTGGTAGAGATGTGCAAGGGACATATGTGGATAGATAGAGACATTTTTCCAAGGACAGAAATGGCTATTACAAAGGAACACAATTTTAAGCTGATGATTGGAAAGTATAGAGGGGGATGTCAGAGCTAAATTCTTTAGAGTGGAGAGTATATGGAACATCTTGAATTAAACAATTTTGAATACTCTTATACAGGCACATTAAAGATAGAAAAGTGGAGGGTTATGTATAAGGGAAGGGTTAGATTGATCTTAGAATAAATTAAAAGGTCAGCATTTCAAAAGGTCTTTAATAACCAAAGAACTGAGAGGTCCCAAAGTAAAAATAAAATTCTCTGATAATTCATTTATCTTCAGAGACAGGGAATCCATACTTACCAACCAATTCTGCTGCTAACGTGGCAGCTTTCTGCTCGAGCAAATCTTTCATCTGTGTGACCTTCTTGTTTTCTAGCTGGGAGTCTTCTAATTGGCTCTGCAGATGTGAAATCTCTATGGGAGGAACAAGAACCCACAGTTTAATAAATTAATCCTGTTGCAGTCTGTTCTGGAAGTCACCACATTCTTTTACAAGATGACTGACTTGTTTTAAAGAGAAGTTACCTTGGGGAATAGGGGACGTTGCTCCACCAGACTGAGATGCCTAAAAAGAAATAAAAATTGAGTTTAACCATATTAAATACTTAATGACATCAATTAAGCACTTTGAGAAGCAAGGCCAGCTCTGGTTCCATAAAAAACATGTACTAATAACTCTAGGTGAACCAAATATTGCCCAAAAAGTGGCACAAATTAGCCACAGTTGAGATTTTACCCAACACTAACTTTAACAGAAAACACACCCAGTTGCACAATCAAGATAAATACACTTCCCTTGTATACATTTACTGAACAAATATCTCCTGCCATATAATAAAGTAAGCAATTCTAGTGATCAAAAGGCCTCCCACACTCTACAGTTGCCTTAACCAACAAACGTACAAAAAGATTACAGTTCACGTGCATACACTGTGTAAACACAAGTACTGAGATACCGCAATTATCAGGACAAGGGTCGCAATTATTAACCAATTGTCATCAATGATCATAAATCCAATTGCCTTAGCTGGGTTCCCAATTAGCCATATGCGGTTACTTCCTGCCATTTGGATGGCAGATCTTTAAAAGAATAATTTTATATCTACTTCAGTTCATAATGCAAATCGAAGTATGAGTGGAAAATGCTGAAGCTGCTATCACAAAGAAGTTAGTTCCAGTTCATTTCACCAATCTTCAGATTTGCTTGGAGAAACATGTTGCTCACATTACCAGCCATGCTCCAAGAACTGTAAGGAACAGCTCTTTCTAACCCCTCCCTGGGATCTCCTTGTTCACACTGATACCGTCCCAAATGTTTTCAGAGCTTCATACTTATTTCCTATCAGTGACTCCGAGAGGATCACTGGGGGATCCCTCCCCTCGATTTGTAACATTTATCAGAAGTGCTGTAGACGAAGGGCCCAAAGCGTTGTTGAGGATCCCTACCACCCATCCCACGATCTCTTTGACCCACTACCATCAGGAAGGAGGTACAGGAGCATCAGGACTAGGACTGTCAGACTGGGTAACAGCTCTTTCCTCAGGCTGTGAGACTGATGAATACCCTGCCATCAGTGAGGTCTGATCATTAAGAGTTTACTGTTTTCCGTACTGTTTACATGTGCTGCATACTACACGCATTTTTGAACTGCATTGTTTTATGTGCGATCAGTGATATATGCCTTGTGGATGCACCGTGGTCCAGAGGAACGTTGTGTCATTTGGTTGTATACATGTACAGTCAGATGACAATACACTTGAACTTGAACTATTCCTCCACAAATCATCATGGTTAGGAAACAAGCCACTTCCAGACAACACAAGACGTGAGTCCTGTGAAACTGAACTATGCCAAAGTCACTAAATAAACTTTAGATACAAACAAACCAAAGCTAGCCAACTGTAAAATAATACAAGCCAAGGCATAACTTGAGTCCTTCCTGAACAGTTTAAACAGGGTGCCGTGGCACAGGAACGACAGCGGGTGCAGGGACCCGGGCTGGCACAGGAACGACAGCGGGTGCAGAGTCCCGGGGTGGTACAGGAACGACAGTGGGTGCAGGGTCCCGGGGTGGCACAGGAACGACAGCGGGTGCAGGGGCCCGGAGTGGCACAGGAATGACAGTGGGTGCAGAGTCCCAGAGTGGCACAGGAACGACAGCGGGTGCAGGGACCCGGGGTGGCTCAGGAACGACAGCGGGTGCAGAGTCCCGGAGTGGCACAGGAATGACAGCGGGTGCAGGGACCCGAGGTGGTACAGGAACGACAGCGGGTGCAGAGTCCCGGAGTGGCACAGGAATGACAGCGGGTGCAGGGACCCGAGGTGGTACAGGAACGACAGCGGGTGCAGGGGCCCGGGGTGGCTCAGGAATGACAGCGGGTGCAGGGAACTGGGGTGGCACAGGAACAACAGCAGGTGCAGGGACCCGGGGTGGCACAGGAACGACAGCGGGTGCAGGGATCCGGGGTGGCACAGGAACGACAAGCGGGTGCAGGGTCCCGGGGTGGCTCAGGAACGACAGCGGGTGCAGGGACCCGGGGTGGCACAGGAACGACAGCGGGTGCAGGGACCCGGGGTGGCTCAGGAACGACAGCAGGTGCAGCGGCCCAGAGCGGCACAGGAACGACAGCGGGTGCAGGGACCCGGGGTGGTACAGGAACCACAGAGGGTGCAGGGACCCGGGGTGGCACAGGAACGACAGCGGGTGCAGGGGCCCGGAGTGGCACAGGAACGACAGCGGGTGCAGGGACCCGGGGTGGTACAGGAACGACAGCGGGTGCAGGGGCCCGGGGTGGTACAGGAACGACAGTGGGTGCAGGGACCCGGGGTGGCACAGGAACGACAGCGGGTGCTGGGGCCCAGGGTGGCACACGAGCAACAGCGGGTACAGGGACCCGGGGTGGCACAGGAACAACAGCGGGTGCAAGGACCCGGGGTGGCACAGGAACGATAGCGGGTGCAGGGGCCCGGGGTGGTACAGGAACGACAGCGGGTGCAGGAACCCGGAGCAGCACACAAACGACAGTGGGTGCAGGGACCCGGGGTGGCACAGGAACGACAGCGGGTGCAGGGACCCGGGGTGGTACAGGAACGACAGCGGGTGCAGGGGCCCGGGGTGGTACAGGAACGACAGCGGGTGCAGGGGCCCGGGGTGGCACAGGAACGACAGCGGGTGCAGGGACCCAGGGTGGTACAGGAACGATAGCGGGTGCAGGGGCCCGGGGTGGCACAGGAACGACAGCGGGTGCTGGGGCCCAGGGTGGCACACGAGCAACAGCGGGTACAGGGACCCGGGGTGGCACAGGAACAACAGCGGGTGCAAGGACCCGGGGTGGCACAGGAACGATAGTGGGTGCAGGGGCCCGGGGTGGTACAGGAACGACAGCGGGTGCAGGAACCCGGAGCAGCACACAAACGACAGCGGGTGCAGGGACCCGGGGTGGTACAGGAACGACAGTGGGTGCAGGGACCCGGGGTGGTACAGGAACGACAGTGGGTGCAGGGACCCGGGGTGGTACAGGAACGACAGCGGGTGCAGGGACCCGGGGTGGCACAGGAACGACAGCGGGTGCAGGGGCCGGGGGTGGTACAGGAACGACAGTGGGTGCAGGGACCCGGGGTGGTACAGGAACGACAGTGGCTGCAGGGACCCGGGGTGGTACAGGAACGACAGTGGCTGCAGGGACCCGGGGTGGTACAGGAACGACAGTGGCTGCAGGGACCCGGGGTGGTACAGGAACGACAGTGGCTGCAGGGACCGGGGGTGGTACAGGAACGACAGTGGGTGCAGGGACCGGGGGTGGTACAGGAACGACAGCGGGTGCAGGGACCGGGGGTGGTACAGGAACGACAGCGGGTGCAGGGACCGGGGGTGGTACAGGAACGACAGCGGGTGCAGGGACCCGGGGGTGGTACAGGAACGACAGCGGGTGCAGGGACCCGGGGTGGTACAGGAACGACAGCGGGTGCAGGGACCCGGGGGTGGTACAGGAACGACAGCGGGTGCAGGGACCCGGGGTGGTACAGGAACGACAGTGGGTGCAGGGACCCGGGGTGGTACAGGAACGACAGCGGGTGCAGGGGCCGGGGTGGTACAGGAACGACAGTGGGTGCAGGGGCCCGGGGTGGTACAGGAACGACAGTGGGTGCAGGGGCCCGGGGTGGTACAGGAACGACAGTGGGTGCAGGGACCCGGGGTGGCACAGGAACGACAGTGGGTGCAGGGGCCGGGGGTGGTACAGGAACGACAGTGGGTGCAGGGGCCGGGGGTGGCACAGGAACGACAGTGGGTGCAGGGACCCGGGGTGGTACAGGAACGACAGTGGGTGCAGGGACCCGGGGTGGTACAGGAACGACAGTGGGTGCAGGGACCCGGGGTGGTACAGGAACGACAGTGGGTGCAGGGGCCGGGGGTGGTACAGGAACGACAGTGGGTGCAGGGGCCGGGGGTGGTACAGGAACGACAGTGGGTGCAGGGGCCGGGGGTGGTACAGGAACGACAGTGGGTGCAGGGACCCGGGGTGGTACAGGAACGACAGTGGGTGCAGGGACCCGGGGTGGTACAGGAACGACAGTGGGTGCAGGGGCCGGGGGTGGTACAGGAACGACAGTGGGTGCAGGGACCCGGGGTGGTACAGGAACGACAGTGGGTGCAGGGGCCGGGGGTGGTACAGGAACGACAGTGGGTGCAGGGACCCGGGGTGGCACAGGAACGACAGTGGGTGCAGGGGCCGGGGGTGGTACAGGAACGACAGTGGGTGCAGGGACCCGGGGTGGTACAGGAACGACAGTGGGTGCAGGGACCCGGGGTGGTACAGGAACGACAGTGGGTGCAGGGACCCGGGGTGGCACACGCACAGCAGTGGGTGCAGGGACCCGGGGTGGTACAGGAACGACAGCGGGTGCAGGGGCCGGGGGTGGTACAGGAACGACAGTGGGTGCAGGGACCCGGGGTGGTACAGGAACGACAGTGGGTGCAGGGGCCGGGGGTGGTACAGGAACGACAGTGGGTGCAGGGACCCGGGGTGGTACAGGAACGACAGTGGGTGCAGGGACCCGGGGTGGCACAGGAACGACAGTGGGTGCAGGGACCCGGGGTGGTACAGGAACGACAGTGGGTGCAGGGACCCGGGGTGGTACAGGAACGACAGTGGGTGCAGGGACCCGGGGTGGTACAGGAACGACAGTGGGTACAGGGACCCGGGGTGGTACAGGAACGACAGTGGGTGCAGGGGCCGGGGGTGGTACAGGAACGACAGCGGGTGCAGGGGCCGGGGTGGTACAGGAACGACAGTGGGTGCAGGGACCCGGGGTGGTACAGGAACGACAGCGGGTGCAGGGACCCGGGGTGGTACAGGAACGACAGTGGGTGCAGGGGCCCGGGGTGGTACAGGAACGACAGCGGGTGCAGGGGCCGGGGGTGGTACAGGAACGACAGTGGGTGCAGGGACCCGGGGTGGTACAGGAACGACAGTGGGTGCAGGGGCCGGGGGTGGTACAGGAACGACAGTGGGTGCAGGGACCCGGGGTGGTACAGGAACGACAGTGGGTGCAGGGACCCGGGGTGGTACAGGAACGACAGTGGGTGCAGGGACCCGGGGTGGTACAGGAACGACAGTGGGTGCAGGGACCCGGGGTGGTACAGGAACGACAGTGGGTGCAGGGACCCGGGGTGGCACAGGAACGACAGTGGGTGCAGGGACCCGGGGTGGTACAGGAACGACAGCGGGTGCAGGGGCCGGGGGTGGTACAGGAACGACAGTGGGTGCAGGGACCCGGGGTGGTACAGGAACGACAGTGGGTGCAGGGGCCGGGGGTGGTACAGGAACGACAGTGGGTGCAGGGGCCGGGGTGGTACAGGAACGACAGTGGGTGCAGGGGCCGGGGGTGGTACAGGAACGACAGTGGGTGCAGGGACCCGGGGTGGCACAGGAACGACAGCGGGTGCAGGGGCCGGGGGTGGTACAGGAACGACAGTGGGTGCAGGGGCCGGGGGTGGCACACGCACAGCAGTGGGTGCAGGGACCCGGGGTGGCACAGGAACGACAGCGGGTGCAGGGGCCGGGGGTGGTACAGGAACGACAGTGGGTGCAGGGGCTGGGGGTGGTACACAAAGCCCTGGGTAACTCAGCAGTCCGGCACTAGCAGTGAGGGGAAATGGATGGTCGATATTTCTAGGTTGAGAACTTTCATTAAGTATTAAGGCACCTTTTTGTGGAAGGGACCTGGCTTCCTCAGATCAGCACACTTAAGCACGGTAATTATTTAAGTCATTCACTTCTAGGCGCATTGCTATTCGAGAAATGCTGTCCAATAGAACAGGGAGCTTGCTTTATTTAACCTCATCACCAAAACTCAAAGCACAGTTGACCATTTTACGTTCGTGCATTGTGTTTTTTTCATGGCAAAATTCACATGCATTAAAGCACATTCCGTTCACTGCCTGCAACAGCTCTTTGAAAGCACCGTCCAATGAGTTCTACCCTCCCCCCCACCGTTCCACTTCACGAGACCAGCAGAAATTGTTCCACTTCCAACTATTTATATATTATTATTTTGGAATTTACCTTTTTTGGGCAATATATCTTGGGTCATTATAACTAATTGCATAAACAAAATGCTCCTCATAACCTACTTTTGTCAATTATCTAAAAATTCAATGGCTGCCTTGTTGCTTATAATCCCACCACTGTTAATAGAGCCTTGCTCTATTTTAATCAAATTCCTTTGTGGCTTCTAGCTCCTCAGTCAGAGTCTCCACAGGGTGCACTCACTCAAACCTCCTCTGCATCCCCTCAGGGTTTAAGGAGCATTCCTGAAGTGTCCAGACTGAATGCAATATTCCAACCACACCGTAACTAATAACAGAAAATATGAACACTATTTTCACGTATTTGGAAAAATATGGGATGCTTTTTATCAAATTTTATAAAACATTCATGTGAGGAGTGGGGCGCCACACAGCCTCTCGTTCTGCAACTTGTAAGGCATGAAAATGCCTGACGCTGGCCTCTCATGACGACATCATCATCGTGCATACCCCTACATATTCCTAATCACGTTCCCCATTATGAACCAAAATAGCTGTTAGTGCAGTTGCCCACATGGCTCAATATGAGAAAAGTGAGATAAATATGATCAGGGCACTTTAGTTCCGACCCAGCTAGGTATCTGAAATGAATTACTTGCTTCAGCTGTCCTTGCACTTTGTCCAGTTCCTTCTTCAGCTCTTCCGAGAACCAGCGCTCTTCCTGCAGAGACAAGGCAACAGATCTTGAGCAGGGCAACAGATACTGATGTGCGACAGAAGCTCGAGATGGAAATGTTTGAACATTCTCACCTTTAAGGAGGCCTTGAGGTCTTGTAGCTCTTGCTGATGGAGGTTAATATCATCTCTGCACATAAAAACAACATAATGGTCAGCACATTTCTCAGAGTCATACAACATGAAAACAAGCTAAACAACAGGAATTTTGCAGATGCTGGAAATTCATCCTCTGGGTTCCCCACCCCCCCATCTTTCTCCCCGGGCCTCCTGTCTCATGATCCTCTCATATCCCATTTGCCAATCACCTGTCCAGCTCTTGGCTCCATCCCTCTCCCTCCCGTCATCTCCTATCATTTTGGATCTCCCCTCCCCCTCTCAAATCTCTTACTAGCTCTTCCTTCAGTTAGTCCTGACGAAGGGTCTCAGCCTAAAACGTCGACTGTACCTCTTCCTAGAGATGCTGCCTGGCCTGCTGCGTTCACCAGCAACTTTGATGAAAACAAGCCGTTCAGTTTACTACTTCCATTTCAACTAGTGGATATCCAACTATATTGATCCCGTATTCTGGTATTTGATCTGTAGGCTTCCACACGTAGACAATTCAAGTACTTGTTTCAACGTCACCTAAACGTTGTCAGCAACTCTGTTTGCACCACGTTCTCAGGCAGGTGCTCACTCACCGAGTGGAAAATGTTCCCCATCGATTCCTTCTAAATCTCTTCTTGCTCTGTCTGTCAGTTACATCTGCCTTTGATTTGGAGAAAAGTTTACTGTAGTCTACCCCATCTACACTCATCAATTTATATACAGGTGCAAGAACAAGCTTGTGAACCCTTTGCAATTACCTGGTTTTCTGCATTAATTACTCGTAAAATGTGGTCTGATCTTCATCCAAGTCACAATAATAGACAACCACAATCTGCCTAAACTAGTAACACACAAACAATTGCACTTTTCATGTCTTTATTGAACATGTTGCTTAATCATTCACAGTCCAAGCCAGAAAAAAGTATGTGAACTCGTAGAACCTCCTTTAGCAGCAATAACCGCCACCAAACATTTCCTGTAGTTGCTGATCGAACTTGCACAATGGCGAAAAGGAATTTTACACCATTCCTCCATAGAAAACTGTTTCAGCTCATCAATATTTCTGGGATACCTTGCATGAGCAGCCCTCTTCAGGCCAGGCCACAGCATCTCAATTGGGTTAAGATCTGGACTCTGACTTGACCATTTCAAAACACACATTGTCTTCTTTTTAAACCATTCTGTTGTTGATTGACTCTTGTGTTTCAGGTCATTATCTTCTCGCATTATCCAACTTCCATTAAGCTTCAGGTGACAGACCGCTACCCTGACGTTCTCCTGTAGAATGTCCTGATATACTTTTGAATTCATTGTTCCCTCAACAACTGCAAGCTGTCCAGGCCCCGAGGCAGCAAAGCAGCCCTACACCATGATGCTCCTTCCACCAGCTGGGATGAGGTTTGGTGTTGTTGTGCATTGCCCTTTTTCCTCCAAACACAGCAATGTGCATTTCTGCCAAAAAGTTCAACTTTTGTCTCATCTGTCCGCAGAACATTGTCCGAGAAGTGTTATGGAACATCCAAAGGTTCAAGGGTTCATTTATTATCAAAGCTTACAGCTCTGAAATTCTTCTTCTCCAGATAGCCACAAAGCCAAGATCAACCCCCAAAATCCACCCCCACACAAAAAATGAGAGATTGGGTGAAAAACACAGAATTTAAAATATCTATAAGACTGGAAAAAAAAGTCTGCAGTCCAAGTCCATATCCAAAATGCAGAAAACCTGGGTAACATTCTCCAGGCACAGCAGTAGATTCAGAGTGATCTCACCAGCGATCAAAAGGCAGTCTCCCCTCTCCAGCAGCAGAGTGATCTGCCAGTGATCAAAAGGCAGTCTCCCCTCTCCAGCAGCAGAGCCATCCCACCAGCAATCAAAAGGCAGTCTCCCGTCTCCAGTAGCAGAGTGATGCCATCACCGATCAAAAGGCAGTCTCCCCTCTCCGGCAGCAAAGCGATCTGCCAGTGATCAAAAGACAGGCAGCCAGCTCACCTTCCACATTCGCCTCGATGTTTCAATCTTTCTCGTCGCTTTAATCAGCGAACAATGGAAGCTTTAATCGGCAAAATGGAGTCAAACCCTGGCTCGCACCCCGTCCTATAGCTTTCTCACCATGAGGTTCACACACGTTGCCTTTCTCCTGGAATCCGCTTGGAGACCGCAGAGCACTGAAAAACCCAAATGATCTCCAAACTGCAAAGCACAGGCTCCGGCAGTTCCAGAATCATATCCAAGACAAAAAACAAACGCAAAAGCCATAAAGAAGTTAAATATCTGGTTTCATGATCTATCCAGAAGATGTTTACCAAAGGAACGTTGTACACAGGCACCATCTTGACCAGGTGGTCTTTTTCAAACATGAGACGTGCAGCAATGTTTTTTTTGGAGAGCAGTGGTTTCCTCTGTGGCATCCTTCCATGAACACCATTACTGTTCAGTGTTTTTCTTATAGTGGACACATGAACAGAGACTTTAGCAAGTTCTAGAGATTTCTGCAGGTCTTTTTCACCTCCTTCAGCATTCTTTGATTGGAACACCCAAATCTGAATAATTTTTGTGGAAGGCATTACCCCAGAGTTCACATACTTTTTTTGAACCTAGACTGTGATTGTTTAAATAGTGTACTCAGTATTGACGAGAAGAAGTACAATTGTTTATGTGTTATTAGCTTAGGCAGATTGTGTTCATCTATTATTATAAATTAGATGAAGATCAGACCACATTTAATGAGTAATTAATGCAGAAAACCAGGTAATTGCAAAGGGTTCACAAACTTTGTCTAGCGACCGTACCTCAATCATGTCTCCTCTTAATCTTCAGGATAGATTTGCCAGGTAACACCCTGGTGAATCTCCCCCTCCACCGTTGCCAGCACCACCACAATACTCTACTCTGTAGTGACCAGAACTACATGCCATATTCCAGCTGAGGTCTGACCAGCGGTTTATAAAGTTGATGTATAACCTTCCAGCTCTTCTACTTGATGCCTTCTAATGAAAGCCAGTCTTCCAATTGCTTTCTTAACCACGTTATTCCCCCTGTGGTGCCACCTTCAAGGATCTTTAGATTTGTATAAGGTCCTTCTGTTCCTCAGTACTCCCTCGAACACCCCATTCACGGCGGTATGTTGTCAATAGCATTCCCAAACTCACCTCACTTTTATCATGATTTACAGCACTGTGCAAAAGTCTTAGGCATCCTAGATTTTTTATACAAATTTTGCTGTTGATGTTTTGTCTTCTGCATTAGTGTGTCAGTAAAAATGAGCAAATTTTAGATTTTTGAACATTCATTTTCCAAAAAATGTAAGTGTTACAGAGGAATGTTTGTATTTTGTTTAAAGAAAGTAACATATTAAATAATATGCCACTTTTCAAATAAAAACTTGCTAACTTTGTAGGTATATAGCCCAGTGCATGATTAAACACAGATAACAAACAGAATGCTAATGATCAACGGCACAATGAGTTGAATGAACTAAACTGATCAACTGAAACAGAAACAGGTGTAGATGGAATCAAACTGGGTGAAGTACAACCAAACTAAAAGGTGAGAGTGTGGCAGATGTGACAGTTTAACCTTCAAATCATCAATCCTTACACCATGGCATGCCTGAGCATAGAACCAAAACACAAGGTGGTCCTCCTGCATCAGCAAGGGCTCTCCCAAGCAGAAATTTCACGGCAGACAGGAGTTTCGAGATGTGCTGTCCAAACTCTTCTGAAGAAACGGGCAAGGCTAAGGACCAGAAACGCAATGGTCGGCTACAGAAACTGAGTGCAGCAGACGAGAGATACATCAAACTGATGTGCCTTCTAAATCAGAAGACGTCCAGCACTACAGTCAGCTCGGAACTCATGGAACCATAGGAAACCAAGTACACCCTTCTACAGTCCGGAGAAGTCCTGTCAAAAGTGGTCTTCATGGAAAAGTTGCTGCCAAAAAGCCATTCCTCCAAAGCGGAAACAAAGCCAAGAGACTCACCTACATACCAAAACAGAAGGACTAGGGTTCCGAACAATGGCAGCAAGTGTTCTGGACCGACATGTCAGAGTTTAAACTTCTGGCTCAGACAGGAGGCAGTTTGACCATTGAAGAGCTGGAGAACGCTACATGAATGAGCGTCTGCAGCCAACAGTGAAACATGGCAGATGTTCCCTGCAGATCTGGGGCTGCATATCTGCAAATGAAGTTGATGATCTGGTCAGAATTAATGGAATCCTCAATGCTGTGAAGCACAAGCAGGTTCTCATCCATCGCGCAATACCAGCAGAGAGGCGTCTGATCGGTTCCAACCTCATTCTGCAGCAGGACACGGTCATAAAGAACGAGCTCAAGTGAAAAGAAGAACAAGGAAAACAACAACAGATGTTCTGGCCTCCACAGAGCTGATCTCAACATCATCGAGGCTGTCTGGGATTACCTGGAGAAACAGAAGCAAACGAGATAGCTAGAGTCTGCAGAAGTAGTTCTCCAGGATGCCTGAAACAACCTACCAGTCGATCTTCTTACAAAACTGCACAACAGTGTATCTTAGAGAACTGATGCAGTTTGAAAGGCAAACGGTGGTCACACCAAGTATTGATTTGATTTAGTTTTTTTTACTGTTTACTGCTCCTTGGAGTAATTTTTTTTAATATTTAGAAACTTTGCATTTCTTTATTTTTGAAAGCATCTTCACTCTACAGACGAAGGGTCTCGGCCTGAAACGTCGACTGCACCTCTTCCTACAGATGCTGCCTGGCCTGCTGCGTTCACCAGCAACTTTGATGTGTGTTGCTTCACTTTACAGAATTTGTTTTTACACGTGTCTAAGACTTTTGCACAGTACTGTAAGTCCATACCCTCCAACACACCAACATCACCCTGTGGCCTAACGATAGCCGTCCACATTGTCAAAGACTCCAGCCATCTTCCTCTCATCTGCAACCTTACTGATTATGCTTCCTCAATGCTCAGCACCCATCCTAGAAACAGACGGAGTCAATATTTCCTCATCCTCTGGTTTGCTTATTTACCTGCAAACAACATCCTGTCTCTGAGCATGAGAAAACAATTGGTGAGCCCAAGACTGGAAGTGGTGAAGAAAGTGCAAGGCAGTGGGAAGGTATGAAGGGACAGGTTAGGTAAGCACGAGATAACTGTAAGGAATTTAAACATTCTCCCTAGGTTTCCTCCGGGTGCTCCAGTTTCCTCCAGGTGCTCCCAAAGGGTGAGAAGTTTAACTGGACACATGGTGTAATTGGGCAGGGTGGTTTCACTGGGCCAGAAGGGCCTGTTACCATGCTATCTCTCTAAATAAAGGATACTTCTACTTAAACACTGTAACAACAGGCAGTTACATGTCCCTTCGCACATCCAAGTATTGCCCGTTACTAAAAACAAATCTATAAACATTCATCATCGATGTGAACAGATTTTGATTTCAATGACTCCGCACTGCTGAAGGCAGATAACTCAGCTGTAAAAAAAAAGTCCCCTTTATTAAGGGAGAGCAATATTTCTCTGCAGAATGAAACAATGACATGCACAGTGTGGTAAGGAACCAGTTTTGAGCATAACTGAGTTGAAGAATAACGACATTCCTTTCAACTACCCTTGTAGCACTAACAGTGAGTGACTGTGCCAAGACTGATCAATCGATCACAAAGATCTGTTTAGATTCCTTTAATTTAGATAGCCACCAGCAACTGATCTATGCAGTACTAATTTAAGGAAGAACAGACCTTCCAACACTCAAATAGCACTTTTCAAGGTCTCAGGCCACCAAGTCTTTGATAACCAGCAAGATGCCTTTCCAAGTGTAATTATTAAGGGAACACAGCGCTATATTACCCAAAGCCATATCCCATAATCTTTTATTTTCAGTGACTCAATATCAACAATTCAAAGGAGAAGCCCCCTGCACTGCTTTGGAATAGTGTCAAGAGACCTTGTATATTTGCCCACACTAAGCCTCCAAGCCTCCCTAAGATTCTGCACTCAAGCCCCACAGACCTGAGCCCATATGCTGCACGACAATGCCATATTGTGTCTGGCATGCCATATTTAAGTTTGCTAACAACACCACTGTTGCTGGCAAATCCAAAGTAGTGACAAATCAGCATATGGGAGGGGTTTTAAAAATCTGGTTGAAAGATGCCACAACAATATCAGTGTTGTGAAGAGCTGATTATCGACTACAGGAGGAAAAAGCCAGTGGTCGATGAGCCAAAACTCTTTAGAGCAGCGGAGGTAGAGAGTGTCAGTAACTTTAAATTCCTTGGCGTTATCATATCAGAGGATCTGGCCTGAAACCAGCACACAGGTACCATCACAAAGAAGGCACAATAGCACTTCTATATTCTTAAGAAGCTTGCTTGAATTCTGCATGTTAAGTTTTATCGATGCACGGTGGAGAGTATCACAACTGGTCGCACCAATACCCAGGAATAGAAAAGAGTACAGAAAGTGGTGAATACAGCCCAGTCCATCACAGGCAAAACCCTCTCCAAAATTGAGCAAATTTACATGGTACGCTGTCACAAGAAACAGCTTCCATCATCAAGGACCCCCACCATCCAGGCCATGCTCTCTTTTCGCTATTAACATCAGGCAGGAGGTACAGAGTCCTAGATCCTACACCACTAGGTTCAGGAACAGTTATTACCCTACAACCATCAGGCTCCTGAACCAGCGTGGATAACTGCACTCACCAAAGCTCTGAACTGATTCCACAACTGACTCACTTGTCTACAGTATAATTTATTTTTTATTTGTATTATTTGTCTTCTTTTGCACATTGATTGTCAGTCTTTGCTTATGTATATTTTTGTTAATAAATTCTATTGTATTTCTTTATTTTCCTGTAAATGATTGCAAGAAAATGAACCTCCTGGTGGCATGTATATTTCAATAATAAATGAACTTGGACTTTGTATACTTCTGAGGCAAGTTAATCTGTCAACCATGGCGGGACTAAAAGAGCCCAAGAAACAGGTCTTTTTCTCAGAGCTTATCAACCTGTCCCATGTAATGGTGGTGTTGTGTCCCTGAACACTCACCTTCCTCCATTCACGCAGGATAATACATAAAGTAAACCTACACCAATTAAGGATTTCATCTTTGGAAATAATTATGTCTGGATTCCAGGAATCTAGACCAACTGAAACCAAGTTCCTGAATAAGGTGTCAAATGCCCATGCAAGAATGAACTGCAAACAATTTTCCAAACACAGTGGATTCCGGTTAATTGGGCCATCGGTTGATCAGACAGCTGCTTATTTGGGGGAACGGCAGCATACACTGGATTAATTCTTCTGTTGACAAATATTAGCAACTAATACAGTTTTATAATACTGCAGTGGTACTGGTAGTGTCCTAGTTTGTTCTTTATTTCATTTAAATGCATAATTTTGATATAGTTTGTCTTTTTCATACCTTTTTCACTTTTTCCATGAAACTTCAGCTAATTGGGGCAGCTGCTTAATTGGGTCCCAGTGTGTCCCAATCAACTGGAATCCAATGTATCTTTACATTACTTTGTAGAAACCCAGGGGAAGCATGTTTTCTTATAGACTGGCATCAATAATACAGATATTACTTTTGAACTCAATAGTAAAATTAACTTAAAATGTCTCGAGGAACCTTGAAAACGACCAAACCGATTTATTGGGACAACTCTTACAGTAAATAAACGAACCTCTGCAAATTTGTTTGTTCCTTCCTGGGGCCAGAGTCATTCCCCGGATCGTGAAACACCTCATAGTGTTTGAAGAGATCCTCAGCTGAAGCATGGGACTTCATACACAATGGACAAATAAAACCCTGTGAAGTCAAAGTGGGCACAAAAACAAATCAGAGCCTTTACACACACTCCCGTGAGCCGTGATTGGGAATGGGAAGCAAGGAATCATGCCGCACACAGCACAAGGATGCATGGACAAACAAATCAAGCCAAGCTCATGAAGTCCCTGGGCAGACAGGAGAATTAAGACAGTCTCACTACAGCGTTGAATGTTGCAGAAGCAGAAGAATGTTCCATGCCACATGTGGACAAGGGCTCCTCTCTGGCCAGCCTACTCTTTTCATTAGCTCTCCCTAAACTAGCCCCCCACCGTGTCCTATTTCCTGACAAGTGGCCCTCCTTGCAGCCCCGGCATCCTCACATTCCCCACCGCCTCTTGGTTTGGCTGTCTTTCAGCGACTGTGCACCCATCTCACTGCTAAGGATAAAGTTAATAAATTTAAAGCAACTGCCCAGCTCTTTTGAACTTACCACTGTTAAGGAGGTACAAGAGCCCCAAGTCCTACTCCACCAGGTTCAGTAAAAGTTACTACCTGACAATCATCAGGCTGCTGAACTGTCATGGATAAGTTTACCCAGCTCAATGCTGCACTGATTCCATGATCTAGACTCTCCTTCTGGGGCTCTGCAACTCATCTTCTCAGTATTATTATTTACTTATTTATTATTTTTTATTTGCAGTTTGTCTTCTTTTGCACATTGGTTGCTAGTCTTTTATGTACATTTTTTCATAAATGATATTGCATTTCTTTATTTTCCTGTAAATGCCTGCAAGAAAATGAATCTCAAGGTAACATACTGTACGTACTTACATATGTACGTACTTTGATAATAAATTTGCTTTCAACTTTGACATTGCTCCACAATACTGGAGGGCTCATTAGACTGACCCAGTCACAATGGTAATCGTCTGTCTATAGAACCCTTGAAGCCACAAAGTCCAAACACATCTGTTTCCCTTCAACCATCTGGTTTTTAAATCAACCTACACAACCTGATCACTTCAGTATAGCAACACTTTAATCACAATGGATATTTGTTCTAATTGTGTTCTTTCCTGTAAAAGGTATGTATAATCCAGGTTTATCATTTCTTATGAATGCTGCTTTTCTGATACTATGTGCTTGTGGTGCTGATGCAAAGATTTTTCAATGCACCTATGCATACATGTACTTCTGCAGATGGCAATAATTCACCTTTGACTTTGTGGAAACTTCTCCCTAAGTACAGAAGTTGGGGCGGGGGGGGGGGGGGAATTCGGACTGAATGCAAAGCATAAATCAAGAGTGATCCTCAGATCAAATAACTTGTCATGGCCATTTTAAACAGGGGACCCTTTGATTCTGAAAAGGCAACTCACAATTCTAGATTCTCCCATCAGGAAACATCTCGCCATAACCATAAGAGATTCTGTAGCTGCTGGAAATCCACAGCAACACACACAAAATGCTGAAGGACCTCAGCAGGTCAGGCAGCATCTATGGAGGGGAATAAACAGTTGATGTTTCAGGCAAATACCCTTCATCAGGACTGGAAAGGAAGGGGGAGCAGCCAGACTATGAAGGTGGGGTGAGGGGAAGGAATATAAACTGGCAGGTGATGGGTGAAACCAGGTGAGATGGAGTAAAAAGCTGAGAGATAAAAGTTGGAAGAGGTAAAGAGCTGAAGGAGGAATCTTTCACCATTTACCCTGTCGAAACCCATCAGAATTAGGTATGTTTCAATAAAATCACTCCTCATTGTTTAAAACTTCAATTAGTATAGAACAAAGCTTTCCTTAACACAACCCCTACACAACAGGCAGACATCTCCTCCCTGTGACTCAAAAGCAGCAAAGGGTGGCATTTTCCCCAAGATTCCTGGTGGCTTAAATCTAGCATTTCACCCAATTTCCCCAATGAGATCTATCTTTACACACAGATAATAATAAGTAGTCCGAGCTTGCATTGCAACTTCATTGATCCCAATTATTGATGGACAACAGACATGAGGTACTGAATGGTTTAATCTCATTCCTTTGTCTGCATCCATGTTTTTTTTTGTTTCCTGTTCCTACCTACCCACGAAGAAAACCAAAGGTAACAAAACCACGGCGTGAGTGCCATGGTAACGAGACTCCTTTTAAAAGTGGATTAGTGACTGACTAGCAATGATGCTTCTAGTCCACTGAAGGTCAGAAATGTGGAGAGTATTGACATCACCAGTTAATGGCAAAACCTCTGTTCAACCATTAATGAAACAAATTCCAGAAGTTTCAATTCCTGAATGAAGAGATGGAAGCAGTTATTTCCTTTCTGACCACAAAAGTACAAAGCACACACAAAATGCTGAAGGATTTCGACCTGAATCATCCACTGTACTTTTTTCCATAGATGTCTGGCCTGCTGAGTTCCTCCAGCATTTTGTGTGTGTTGCTCAGATTTCCAGCATCTGCTGATTTTCTCTCGTTTCTAAACACTGTGTCAAGCAAGAGTTCCTCTCCATCTACTTCACCTTCACCACAGAATTCTCATCCAGATCCTTCGTAAATCAATTTAAATCCACAATATTTGACTATTGAGACACACAAGACTGTACAGACACTGAAATCTGTAGCAAAATACAAAAGACTGGCGGAATTCAGTGGGTCAGACAGCACCTATGGAGGGATATGAGTGGTTAACACTTGGACAAGACATTTCATCTGGACTTGACCCAAAACGTACACCATCCACTTTCCTCCATAGATGTATCTTAATTTACATACTTTCCAGAAAGGAGATTACTACTCCATCACCTTTTACTTTGGTCACCTCTTAACCTTCTGAGTTCCAAAGACAACAGTTCTAGCTTTTCCAACCTCTTTTCATAACAGTAATTCCTCATCAATGGCCACATCCGTAAGACATAGAAGCAGAATTAAGCTATTTGACCCACCGAGTCTGCTCCATTTCATCATGGTTGATCTAATTTCCCTCTCAGCCCCAATCTCCTGCCTTCTCCCTGTATCCCTTCATGCTCTGACTAATCAAGAATCTATCGAGTTCTGCCTTAAATACAGTATACATAAAGACTTGGCCTCCACAGCTGCCTGTGGCAAAGAATTCTACAGATTCATCACTCTCAAGCTAAAGAAATTTCTCATCATTTCTGTTCTATAAGGATGCCCCTCAATTCTGAGGATGTGTCCTCTGGTCTTAAGACTCTTTCATCCACTCTATCAAGGCCTTTCACCACTTGATAGGTTCAATGAGGTCACCCCTCGTTCTTCTGAATTCCAGTGAATACAGGCCCAGAGCCATCAAACGCTCTTCATGTGACAAGCCATTCAAACCCAGAATCATTTTCGTGAACCTCCTCTGAACCCTCTCCAGTTTCAGCACATCCTTTCGAAGATAAAAGGCCCTAAACTGCTCACAATACTCCAAGTGAAGCCTCACCAGTGCTTCATAAAGTCTCAACATTACATCCTTGATTTTATATTCTAGTCCTCTTGAAATGAATGCTAACATTATATTTGCCTTTCTCTCCAGACTCAACCTGCAAATTAACCTTTAAGGAATCCTACACAAGGACTCCCAAGTCCCTTTGTGCCTCAGTTTTTTGTATTTTCTCTCCATTTAGAAAATGTCAACACTTTCACTTCTTCTACCAAAATGCATGACCATACACTTCCATCTGTCACTTCTTTGCCCATTCTTCTAATTCATCTGTCCTTCTGTAGCCTCTCTACTTCCTCAACACTACCTATCCTTGCATCTTCTGGAAACTTGCATCAAAGCCATCAATTTCATCATCCAAATCATTGACATATAATGCAAAAAGAATCAGTTGTAACACAGACCCCTGTGGAACACTATCAGTCACCGGCAGCCAACCAGAAAAGGCTCCCTTTATTCCCACTCTCTGCCTCCTGCCAACTAGCCACGACTTTGTCCCTGCTAGAATCATTCTTGTAATACTATGGGCACATAGCTTGTTAAGCAGCCTCATGTGTGGCACCTTGTCAAAGGACTTCTGAAAATCCAAGTACACAACATCAACCAATTTTCCATTTTCTGTCCTGCTTGTTATTTCTTCAAAGAACTTCATCAGATATGTCAGGCAACATTTTCCCTTGAGGAAACCATGCTGACAACAGCCTATTTTATCATGTGCCTCCAAATACCCTGAAACCTCATCCTTAATAATCGACTCCAACATCTTCCCAACCACTGAGGTCAGACTAACTGGCCTCTCTCCCTTTTTGAAGAGTGGAGTGATATTTGCAATTTTCCAGTCTTCCAGAAATATTCCAGAATCTAGTGATTCCTGAAAGATCATTACTAATGCCTCTACAATTCTTCAACCTCCTTTTTCAGAACTCTGGGGTGTACACCATCTGGTCCAGGTGATCTGTCTACCTTCAGACCTCTGAGTTTCTTCAGAACCTTCTCTCTAGTTATGGTAACTTCACATACTTGACTGAAAGGTAGCTCATTTTAGGCACTGCCTCTTGCTGACTGGTCATTCTTCATCTCAAGTCACTGAGCATCATAGGAAGTCATTCCTGCCTGTGGCCATCAAACTTTACAACTCATCCTTTGGAGGATCAGACACCCTGAGCCAATAGGCTGGTCCTGGACTTATTTCCTGGCATAATTTACATTTTACTATTTAATTATTTACGGTTTTATTACTATTTAATTATTTATGGTGCAACTGTAACGAAAACCAATTTCCCCCAGGATCAATAGTATGACTATGACTAAAGAGAAACTGCTCTGACGCTCTGCCTTTAAAATCTCGATCACCATCCCGACTGAAAGGTAGCTCTTTTTACACACCCCTGACGCTGATTGTCCAGCTCAATTCATCCTATCGTAACACACTCCATGCCTTTAGACCTTTTCATGTGTGATGCTCAGATTTGTCCACAATATTCCAGCTGAGCCTTGACAAGCAAGCTATAATATTATAGTCTGGCTTTGTTTTTTTTTCCACACTTGATGTCTATAATTAAAAGCCCAAGTATCTTAAACACTTGTTGAGTTGACCAAGAACCACCATACTATGTACAACTGTGCCATTTACGGTGCACTTTTAAACAGCTCAACATTTTGGGCCAAGACCTTTTTATCAACTGTTTATTCTTTGCATTAATGGTGCCCGACCTGCTGAGTCCCTGCAGCATTTTGTGTGTGTTGCTTTGGATTTCCAGCATCTGCAGAAACTTCTGTTTTCAATTCCCATCGTACCATTACGTGACTGGGGCGCTACAGAAATGTAGCATGGTCAGAGTTTAGAGTTCAAATCCGCCTCTATCTGTAAGAAGTTTGTATGTCCCTCCTATGCATGCATGAGTTTCCACCGGGCACTCCAATTTCCTTCCACATTACAAGGGCAGGTTTTAGTGATTGTAAATTGTCCTGTGATAGGGGATAAACAGGTGGGTTGTCGGGTGGTGTGGTTCGCTGCGTCAGAAGGGTCCGTTCCACACCGTATCGCTAAATAAATTAATTCAAGGTGACAAAAACAGAGATTCAGACGGAGTAACATCGCAAAATACAAGTGAACGTGGTAAGTTAGTGAAAGAGGTCGGATTTAATGAGTGACTTGAAGGAAAGAGGTTGAGGCAGAGCAGTTTACAGAATCAATTTCAGGAAATTGCAAGTTTAATTGCTAATGATGGAGCAACTGAATTCAGGACTGTCAACATGTCACAATTGTTGGGCCACACAAACTCTGCTGGGTTTACAGCTGGAAGGGATTAAGGAGGCAAACACAGTCTGAAGGGTGGACACCAATGCAGGGATTTAAACATGAGGGTGAGTATTATCAAATCAGGCAATACCTAACTGACACCCAGTGTATGGAGCAACCCTGAATGAGGCTTGACCAGTTCCAAGCAGCAGCGATCTAGATAATCTCAAGTGTAAAATGGCAAAGCCTAGCCAGGACAATGTTGGTAAAAGTGTGATTGCCCAGTGGCCACCCATTTTAATTCCACTTCCCATCCCCAATCCGACATGTCAGTCCATGGCCTCCTCTACTGTCACGATGAGACCACACTCAATTTGGAAGAACAACACCTTATATTCTGGCTGGGTAGCCTCCAACGATGGCATGAACACTGATTTCACGAATTTCCAGTAATGGCACCCCCCCCCCCCTTCCTTCACCATCCCCCATCCCCTTTTCCCTCTCTCACCTTATCTTCTTGCCTGCCCACCACCTCCCTCTGGTGCTCCTCCCCACTTTCCTTTCTTCCATGGGCTTCTGTCCTCTCCTATTAGACTCCCTCTTCTCCATCTTTTTCACCAATCCATTTCCCAGCTCTTTACTTCACCCCCACCCCCCCACCTCCAGGTTTCATCTATCACCTTGTGTTTCTCCCTTCCCTCCCCCCACCTTTTAAATCGACTCATCTCTTTTTCCTCCAGTCCCGCTGAAGGGTGTTGGCCCGAAACGTTGACTGTATTCTTTTCTATAGATGCTGCCTGGCCTGCTAAATTCCTCCAGCATTTTATGTGTATTCTGTTAAATATACTTTTGCTGGACCTGTAATTTCCTCTTGGGAGTTGTGCTGTACAACCTGGTGTTTTCGCTGTGTCCTGAAGGATTCGGCAAACTTGACTCTCAAGAATGGAGTCATTGCTCGCGCCAACCTGGGGCCGGATTGAAGCTGCAAGGCCCAGATCCAGGAGTGGAAAACAAACCAATGTTTAGCTCATCTAAACATTGTGCCAGATTTTAAAAATGAAGGTGTCAGGGCCAAGGACAAAGGACAAACTGAGGTTCAGCTCACTACTCCATGAGGATTGAACTGGCTCAGCATCTATGGCCTTCAGCCATCGACACTTGCCTCAGAGCTCAACTGGCTCCATAGCAGTGGCCTGCAGCCATCGGGCTCCTGGACTGGCTAGAGAGAAGAACTGGCTCCATAGCAGTGGCCTGCAGCCATCGGGCTCCTGGACTGTCTACAGAGAAGAACTGGCTCCATAGCAGTGGCCTGCAGCCATTGGGCTCCTGGACTGTCTACAGAGAAGAACTGGCTCCATGGCTGTGGCCTGCAGCCATCGGGCTCCTGGACTGGCTACAGAGCTGAACTGGCTCCATGGCTGTGGACTCACCTTCGGGGGACCCTGCGGTTCATGTTCTGTGTGTTACTTGTTCACTTTTTTTATTGTTTGCACGATTCATTCTTTTCTTTCACATTGGATGTTTGACAGTCTCTGGAGTTGGGGGGTTATCTGTGGATCCTACTGTGTTTTGTGGCTGCCTGAAAGGAGACGAATCTCAAAGTTGTACAGTATATGGTGCACATACTTTGATAGTAAATGTACTTTGAATCAGGACTGAGCAAAAGAATTCTTACTATCAACCCTATCTATCCTTATAATTTTCTCTACCTATTGGATTATCACCAAGTCTCCTCCGTTTCTGAGAAAACAAATCCAACCCATTCAATATGTCCTATCTAGTATTCCAATCCAGGCAACGTCGTGATGATCTTCCCCTGCACCTTCTCCTGTGAGATGACATCCTTCCGATAGTGTAGCAATCAGAAATGCAAACTAAACTCCAAGTTACGGCTCTTACATGCCAGGCTAAGCATTTTATCCTTTGCACCTTGTTGTCTACCTGTGCTGCCCCCAGTCGGGACTGACAGGTGTACCCCAACGTTCCTCTGTTCATCAACACTCCCCAGTGTACCAACATCGTCGTAGCACTTATATGTATATCTGACTTTCCAAAATGCGTTACTCCACAGTTGTCAGAATTATCTTCCATCTGCCATTACTCCACACAACATTTTAGCTGATCAGACCCTGCTATAGCCCAAGCCAATCCTCCTCTCAATCTGTAACACAATAAATTTGCATGTCTTCCTTAGCATTCCCTACACATTCACGCAAAATTGTTAATGTACATCACAAAAATCAAGGTCCCATTGATCCTTGCGGTTGAAGTCAAACCAAGAAAGCTCACCGACGGCTCTATCTCCTCAGGGGCTAAAGAAATCTGGCACGTTCCCATCAACCCTTACCAACTTTTATTGATGCAACCTAGAAAACTTCCTATCTGTGTGCATAACAGCTTGGAATGGCTGTAAGAAACTGCAGAGGGTTGTGGACACAGCTCAGCACATCACGGAAACCAGCCTGTCCTCCATGGATTCTGTCTGTATTTCTCATTGCCTCAGTCAAGCAGCCAACATAATCAAAAAGCCACCCACCCAGACATTCTCTTCCCCCCCCGCCACTGAAAGGACTAGATTAGGTGGGTGTGGAGAGCATGTTTCCTCTGGTGGGGGTATCCAGAACGAGAGGGCACAGCCTCAAAATTGAGGGAGTGACATTTTAGAACAGAGGTAAAGAGGAATTTTTTTAGCCAAAGAGTGGTGCATCTGTGGAAGGTTGTGGTGGAGCTTAAATCTGTGGGTATATTCGAAGCAGAAGTTGATAGACTCCTGATCGGGATATGTTGAGAGGGTAGGTGTACGGGGTTGAATGGGGTCCAGGATCAGCCATGATGAATGGCCTAATTCTATCCCCATGTCTTATGGTAGAAGATACAAAAGCCCGAAAGCATGTACCCCAGGCTCAAGAACAACTTCTACTCCACAGCACAAAGAGTCCACATTATCTCGTACAATAACTTGGACTCCTGACCTCACAATCTACCTTATGGTCTTGCACTTCATTGATAACCTACACTGCACTTTCTCTGTATCTGTTACAGTTTATCCTGCATGATTATTGCTTTATCTTGTTCTACCTCAATGTACTGTATAATGATTTGTTCGGTATAACCAGTATACAAGACAAGCTTTTCACTGTGTCTTGGTACATTTGATAATGATAAACCAGTCCCAATACAAATGGTCACAAACTTCCTATCAGCAAGCCTTCTACCTCCCCTTATCTCCTATTATCAAACCAATTCTGGGTCCAATCTGCCTTCGATCCCAAGGACTCTAATCTTCCACACCACCCTATCTCGTGGGACCTTGTCAAACATCTTACTGAAATCCATTTAGGATGCAAATAGCAGCACTTACTAGTGCTAGATGTTGGCAAGTGGTCTAAAACTCAACTTGGGTAGAATATGGTTTCATTTTGGATAGGTATTGGGAATACAGATGAACCTGTGATCATGAAATGGAGTTTGTAATAGGGACCATTTCCAATAAACATTCAGTGGCCATTTTATTAGGTACATTTGTACACTTGCTCATTAATGCAAATATCTAATTAACTAATCATGTGGCAGCAACTCAATGCATAAAAGCATGCAGGCATGGTCAAGAGGTTCAGTTATTGTTCAAACCAAACATCGGAATGGGGAAGAAATGTGAACTTAGTGACTTTGACGATGGAATGATTGTTGGTGCCAGATGGAGTGGTTTGAGTATCTCAGAAACTTTCCTGCACAGCATTCTCTAGAGCTGACAAGAGAATGGTGTGAAAAACAAAACAACATCCGGTCAGTGGTAGTTCTGTGGGCAAAAACGCCTTGTTAGTGAAAGAGGTCAGAGGAGACTAGCCAGACTGGTTCAAGCTGACTGGAAAGGCACAGTAACTCAAATAGCCATGTGTTACAACAAGGTGTGCAGAATAGCATCTTTGAATGCACAACACGTCGAGCCTTGACGTAGATGAGCTACATCAGCAGAAGACCACTCCTGTATCTAATAAAGTGACCACTGGGTGTATTTATCTGGATATTATCACAGACTATCTACCACCTCTTACTGGTCAACTCTAAGCTCCGTCTACCAAGATATTGAAATATTTCACCATCCTTTGTGTTGCCCCAAAGCACAAAACTATCACTACTATCCACACTATTGTCAAGGGAAAGGGAAAGGTGCACTTCACCTCAGTGGGCAAAGGTCAGAGGCTGCCATGCAAGTGACAATGGAAGCAAAGCCCGGTCCCGCTGCATTAAACACTATGGCAGAGCACAATCCTCCAGTGAGAAACCCCAGAAAGTCTCCTGTGCACTGATTAGTAAGTGACTCATCCAGTGGTGATAAAGAGGCTGTGCAGTAGTAGACAAACTCAATGTACAGCCATGCTGGCATAAAAGAACAAGGAAAGGCCAGTCCACTGCTACTACAGGGAAACAAAACAAAAATCAAGACTACTTTCACGTTAGAATGAAAATCCACCACCACTACACAAACCACCCAGAGAGTATTCGAACAAAGAGCAACCCACACTAATGGCCGTCTCTGGATTAAGTTGCTCCTGCTTCACCCTGTCTGCCACAGTGTGTTCGTTCCGATCATGCTCAAACAGCTCAGCTGGCGTTAGATACGATTGCATACAGATGGGACAGATGAACCCCTGGAAAAAGTGTTAACTTTCAGAATTACAACTCTTATTATGAGCAGGGTCAAGCACAAATAGGTCCAATTTCACCATGGCTGTGAAAGCAAGACATATACACACATACACACGTGAAAAACATGGAGAATATTTCAACATGCAGAGCAGTTAGATTGAACTTCAAATATCCACTAAAGGTGGTTTGAAAGGATGAGTTTCATCATCACTGGTTGAAGAAAACCGCAGCAGGTCTTTTATTTGCTGTCCCTGTTACAGCTTGATTTAAATAATTTGAAGATTCCTCGTATGGAGTTACGCCCAGTGATAACCCACAACTGTGCAATATTCCATAAGTTATACTTTAGTAGCAGATGGAAGCTTTCAACTGCAAAGAAATTTCATTAATTCTTAGCGATAATTCTCAATTATAGCCTCCTCTTCTTTATTCTATTCATTCCTTGGATTTCTGATAAACTGAAAACATCAAGATTACTGTGTCAATAGAAAAAAAAGTGGTAAGATAACCCTAAAATAATTGGAAGGACAGAGATACCATTTTTTTTTTCTGGGAAGTGCATGTGAAGGCACAAGGAGAGATTAATGTAAAATTAGTGTTGGACATGCTGAAGTGAATTCAGAAAGCATGTTCTTCCAAAGGGTGGCAAAAACCTGAAAGCATTAAAACCAAAAAGGTTGCGAGTTCAATGAGTCAGCAGCAAATCTCAAAATTAGATCTTGGGCAGGTAAGGATATCTAAGAATATGGATGGAAGACAGGTAAATGCAGTTGATGTACAAATCAGCCAGAACTCTGTAGAACAAACTGAACAGACCCTTCTCTGAACCTGTGTCATATGTGTAAAGACTGCCAATTATGTGTTGGAGAAAGGGGGAAGACCAGAGCGGGCTATCCTAACTAATTCTTATCATTATAATCAATCTGATTACCAGATGCCTCAGATCCTCTGCCATTCATAGGCTCCAACATACCCCATCTCCATCTTCGCTTCCTCTCAACCACGCCCTGAAGTTTTGTTTAAAAGCTGCTCTTCTGATGATCTGGACAAATCATTGCAGTCTCCTTTTAGATGAAAATCTCATTTCCAACTAGAATTACCTTCTTGCTGCTTATCTGTGTTCAATTTCCTTTTCAGATACAAAATCCATAAGATCTTACAATAAAATCTCACTTCAAATACATGCAATCTTAGACTTTGACTTTTAAGAGTCCACATTTTATAGTCTTATGACAGTAAAGAACGTCAATATAATCTAATCTTTCTGATTAAGCTAACTCCCTGCTTTTCCTTGTTACTGTTAGTTTGGTTATGACTGTCAGCTCTACTGCCAACCTTCTCCCATTTCTGCATTTGATGTTCTGAGCACACAAAGTGGCCCCTTGCTAGAAGCACCCAGTTGTCTAGCTAATCAGTTAGTTTGATCAACAAATTGCAGGTCAGTATTAATTCTTCCACTTAATTGATATAACCTGTGAAAGTTCCACAAAGTGTTTAGCATGTCATTTCCCAGCAAGGTATTTCACAAAGCAGGGAAGAAGCCACATCTTGACATACAGCTGTGTTGAAAGCACATCAACTATTCCCAAAAAGAGTACACAAAGAGAGTACAGACAGCACCATTGAGGACTAACTTACAATTTCTTCAATGTTACAGTTCCTGACCCTGTCATTGTGTTCAAAGTACTGCAAAAGGTGTCAAAATAATAATGGTTTGGATATTAGGTTTTGTTCTTGTGCGTCAATTTCAAATCTGCCTGTTAATTTGACAGCAACTTTTTAGCTGTTCCTTTGAGTAATTGCACTTTACTCCAAAGACTGAAGGCCCAGTGGTTTTGATACTGACGGGGTTCCCTTTCCTCAGTGTCAGTACAAGTAAATGAGGCATTTGAACAAATCTGTACATTCCAGAGTCTTGGGCAAACATAGCCCAGAGCACTGGTCATTTCTCTCTCTCCATTCTGAGCTTGCAGGTATATTATAGACCATGGGGAATTTATCAGCTTCCTCTGCTCTCTGTACAATCCTCCGTTTGCTCTGCATTTCAAGGTAAAAGAATCTGGATTTTAACAAATGGCTGCCCTATGCAAAATAGTTTGTTCCCTAGTACCTCACTTTGTTAATCTCATTTCACTTTGTTTTCTTCAATCATAAAACCACTTTGAAAAGTCCTTTTGCACACTTTCAGTAGTCTGGAATTTTCTCTTTTGTTAAAACACATCTTCCATCGCGCGTATCAAACATCTGATTGGCTGTATCCCACCACCACCAGAGGGTGTCCAGTTTTCTCCCATAGTCCAAAGATGTTAGTAGGTTAATTGGTCATTGTAAATAGCCCTGCGATTAGGCTAGGGTTAACTCGCCCCGCGGTTAGGCTAGGGTTAACTAGGTGGGTTGCTGGACCTGTTCCACGCTGCATCTCTAAGTCAATAAATAAAAGCAACAAGGATGATAACTGACTCCTGAAGATGTATGCATCACATTTTGGGGTTACGTACCTCTGAACCACCTTCATTGTTAACTTCTACAGCAGGTGATGCTGTTACTGAGGTATCTGGTTCAGATCCTGAAGAAGCAAGAGGTGTCTGCAAGAAAAGGAAAGAGATTCAGGCCAACTGGAGGTGATTCACATGTGACTAACTTAGTAAATAACCAGACAGATCTATTGGTGAAAGTTCCTTCTGCTCCATACAGTATGTTTCAAGTGGACCATCAGGGTACAAGCGTTGCCTCAGCTCCCACCAAACCCAATGGTCAAACACACAGCTTACAATTATAAAACACAGCCTAGTCTTTTCTCTTTCCCAGTTCCCATAAAGGGCACCAAACTCAAAATATTAACTGTTTCTCTATCCACAGATGCTGCCTAGCGTGCTCAGAGCTTCCAGCAGGCTATGTTTTTATTTCAGTTTCCAGCATCTACAGTGTAATGTGTAGTCTGAAACACTACACCCACTCAAGCAGCTAGCTGAAAGTAGAGTATCTCCATCAGTCTCCATGTGAACATAAGACACCCAATAATCAAGCAATTTTGATGATAAGTTTAAAAAAATCATCTAAAAACAACCCATAAAATGAATGATTTTTTAAAAATAACCTGTTGAAACGAATCAGAATCAGGTTTAATATCACTGGCATATTTCATGAAATTTGTTGTTTTGCAATACGTAATAATAGCTATAAATTATAATAAGCATATATATTTTTAAGAGAAGGAAAAAGCACTGTGGTAGTGTCATTGCCCACTGAGAAATCTGTTGGCAGCAGGGAAGAAGCTGTTCCTGAAACATTGAGTGTGTGTCTTCAGGCCCCTGTACCTTTTCCTTGATGGTAGCAATAAGAGATCATGCCCTGAGTGATGGATGCTGCCTTGTTGAGCCACGCCTTTTGAAGGTGTCCTGGACGCTGGGGAGACTACTGCCCGTGATGGAGCTGGCTGAGTTTGCAACTTTTTGCAGCTTTTTCTGATCCTTCATACCAGAGAGTGCTACAACCAGTTAGAAAGGTACACCTGTACAAATTTGCAAATTCCTTTTGTGACATACCAATTCTCCTGAAACTCCTAATGAAATATAGCCGCTGCTGTGCTGTCTTTGTAACTGCATCAATATGTTGGGCCCAGGATAGATCTTCAGAGATGTTGACACCCACAACCTTGAAACTGTTCACCCCTTCCACGTCTGATACCTCCACAAGGACTGGTGTGTGTTCGCTCGACTTACTCGACAATCAATTCCTTGGTCTTACTGACGTTGAGTGCCAGGTTGTTGCTGCAACATCACTCAACCAGCTGATCTCTCTCACTCGTGTACGCCTTCTCGCCACCACCTGAAATTCTGCCAACAATATTGTGTCACCGGCAAATTTATAGATGGCGTTTGAGCTGTGCCCAGCCACACAGTTGTGGGTGTGGAAAGAGTAGAACAGTGGTTAAGCACACATCCTTGAGGTGCACCAGTGTTGACTGTCAGCGAGGAGGAGATGTTATTTCTGATCCGCACATAATGAGGGCTCCTGGTGAGGAAGTCAAGGATCCAGCTGCAGGGGGAGGTACAGAGGCCCAGGCTTTGGAGCTTGCTGATTAGAGCTGAGGGTATCATTGTGTTGAATGCTGAGCTGACAGAGGTATTACTATTCTCCTGGTGATCGAGGGCTGAACTCAGAGCCAGTGAGATTGCAATAAACAAATTGCAGCAGGTCTAGGTCCTCGCTTAGGCAAGAGTTGATCCAGCCATGACCAACCTCTCAAAAAGCACTTCATCACAGTAGAAAACCTAGCAGCCCAATTTACACATAGCCAAGGACTCTGGAACACACAGCCCAGGGGATGAGACCCTTAGATTTTACTGTTCACTGAAATGGCCAAGCAAGTTGTTACTGGGAAAGACAATAAACACTGACTTTAAACAGTGACAGTCACATCCACAAAGGATAAAGAAAGTGTCAATTTCAATGCATTCAAAGGAACTCACAAAAGTTTAAATTCTAACATATTCTCAAGTGAACTGGACTTTATCATCATTCTTTAAGCTGTGCTTGGAAACTGTAACTCTCCTGATGAAGGGTCTTGGCCCAAAATGTCAACTGTTAATTCCTCTCCATAGATGCTGCCTGACCTGTTGAGTTCCTCCAGCATTTTGTCTGCGTTGCTCTGGATTTTCAGCACCTGTAGAATCTTGTGTTTATGAAATGTAATCACATTTGTTTTATTGATCTATCAATGTCACTGTAAACCCCTACCAAAATAACTTTTATCAGCTAGATTGACAGTTTGAGGAGGAAGCGTGCAGTCCTTCAGATTTAACATTAATCTGAGGTTCCACTGCATTCCTGCATTAACACAGAAGATTCCAAAGCACACGTTGAGTGACAATGTCTATGACACTGGAGAGAACCAAGGCGTCCTTCTTTAAATAGCAACATGCACAGCCTTAGTTTGTCTGTGTTTCTGAACCACTGCACTTCCATAGCACAGCAATGCTGGCTAACATACTTACGGATGGTTTTAGGGACAGACAGGGGAGTTAGAGGTTAGGTTAGGATTTTGGAACAGGGATGTAAGAAGTCAGGCCTCCACTCTGCATTCTCTGTTCGAAGTCCACGTGGACGGGTGACGAAGAACATTCGCGGTCCAGGCCTATGATCCGCATCTGAAGGCCAGACAAGCCTGACGGGCATGTCCAAAGTTCAAGGCTGGAGCTTGCCTGGTGTTCTGAGTCCCCTCGTTGGCTGGTCCAGGAGTCAACACCAACAATCTGAGCCCAGAAGTCAGTCAGTAGTCTAACGTCAAAGCCCAGTGGCCACAGCTTGGAGGCTTGTCGTGGAGCTGTGTGTGTGCGTGTCTGTGTGTGGGTGTGTGTGTGTGTCTGTGTGGGCCGTGTGTGTGTGTGTGGGGTGTATGCGTGCGTGTGTGTGTGTGTGTGTGTGTGTGTGTGTGTGTGTGTGTGTGTGTGTGTCTGTGTGTGTGTCTGTGTGGTGTGTGTGTGTTTGCGTGCGCGTGTCTGTGTGCGTGTGTGTCTGTTGTGTGTGTGTGTGTGTGTGTGTGTGTGTGTCTGTGGGGTGTGTGTGTGTGGGGGGGTGTGTGGGGGGTGGGAGGGTGTGTGCGGGGGGTGTGTGTGTGTCTGTGGGGTGTGTGCGTGTGTGTGTGGTGTGTGCGTGTGTGTGTGGTGTGTGCATGTGTGTGTGTGTGTGTGTGTGTGTGTGTGTCTGTGGGGTGTGTGTGTGTGGGGGGTGTGTGTGTGTCGGTGTGTGGTGTGTGTGTGTGGTGTGTGTGTGGTGTGTGTGTGTGGTGTGTGTGTGTGGTGTGTGTATGGTGTGTGTGTGTGGTGTGTGTGTGTGGTGTGTGTGTGTGCGTGTGTGTGTGCGTGTGTGTGGGGTAAGGGGCTTGCTTTAAAGTCATTGTCTTGTTGCTCGTTGTGCTGAACATGGTGGGCAAGCTATGTTGGAGCTGGAATGTGCGGTGACACGCAGGCTGCCCCCTGGGTGTTAATGCAAACAATGGCATTTCACTGTACGTGTGATAAATAAATCTCAATGTGAATACCCCCATCAACTCCCACCACCCCCCCCAGTTTCTAACACCTACCTACACACTCTTGATCATTAAGAGAAGCCAATTAATGCTACAACCTGCACAAGGAAAGCAGAGGACCCAGAAAAAGCCCCCACTGTCACAGGGAAAACTTGCAAACTCCACGTGAACAGCACTGGCAGTCAGGACTGAACCCAAGCCAGTGGAGCTGTGTCACAGCAGCTTTACTATCCGTGCCAGTCTGCAGAATTTAACCACTGTGCTGAATGGGAAGAGGCTCAAGGAGGGAATGGTCAAACACTGATCCCAAACCAGTCACGGAACAAAGAGCATCACACACATCACTGCCAATCCAGTGAGCAGAGCTGCAGGCAAGACCCAATTGTGCAGAATTACAGGAGACATCATTCAGTTTGTAAACTACAGTAGCCCTGCAAATACTAAAACACTGCAATTGTATTGGGGGTATGAGGTAAGATGTCATCGTGGCCTATGACTCAACCACTATGCACAATAGCCATACTCAAAGTACAAAATGGCTCCCAAACATTCAGTATGAAATATGAATCACACCTCACCAAGGCAATTGGAGCTATCTAATGAAACAACAGCTCAGTACATCACGCAAAAACAGCCTCACCTCTGTGGACTCTGTCTACACTTCTCATTACCTCAGTAACACAGCCAGCAGAATCAAAGACCCCACCCACCCTGGTCATCCTCCCTGAAAGCACGTACCACCAGGCTCGAGGGCAGCTTCTACTCATTGCTATCAGATTCTTGGACAGACCTCCTGTACCACAAGCTGGAGTCCTGACCTCACAACATACCTCGTTACGATCTTACGCATTATCACTGACCTGCACTGCACATTTTTGGTAGCTTTTACACTCGTTCAGCACTGTCACTGCTTTACCCTGCTCCAGTTCATTGGATCTGTACAAACAGTATTCAAAAATGCTTTTCAGCATTCAACATTCGTTTATTTATCATGTGTACATCGAAACGTACAGTCAAATGTATCACTTGCATTAATAGCCAACACATATGCCACACATTCCAGTGCCAACATAACATTTCACTGTATCGCAGTACCTGTGACAATAATAAGCCAATACCCAACAGTCTTGTCAGGCCTCAAATGGTCTTTCAAAGATGCATGAGCAGCCTCTTCTCACCAAGACTGGGGTGTGAAGTAAAGGGAAGTTTATACGATCTCTTCCTGAACTCTGGGCTGGTGGCAGGAAAGCGCAGGGGTTCCAGTTACCCTCCACAGCTGAAAGAGGACCATGATAGCAGTTCCCAGCATGGGCACCATCCATGTGTCTGAGAGTGCCCATCCCAGGCAGCAAGGAAATTACCCTGAGACACACCAACGGCAGAGTGGCTAACTGTACAACATGGACTCATAAACTCCTCCTGAGGGCAGGAGCAGCAAAACAAGCTCACAAGGACACCAGGCGGAGAGGATAAACATGTCAGGGACGACCGAACTTCTTCTCCAGACCAAGAGGTGACCAGACAGCAATCTGTAAAATCACAACTGGGTTTGAAAGGGTTAACATGGAAAGCTGTTCCAAGGGGCCATTAATACGAGAGTCATCGTTGAATTGAATAAGGAATTCAGGGAATCCTCCCTTACTCAAAGTGCTCCTTACATAGGATGATGAGGATTCTCTATTTTAATTCACCATACCACCCCAGCCCTTCCCTCTGCTGTGCCTTGCACTGTTACAACTAGGCCAAACACCTTCTACCTGGGTACACTGTAGCAGCCTTCTGGACTCAATATTCAAACCTCTAACTTTAGATTCTCACATTTTCTTTCCATTAAAATCCAGACATCACCTGACATCATTTTGGCTCATTTATTCCTTAAATTCTTTTTTTTTCCTCTCTGTGAAGATTGGCCTGCTGGTCATGTTCCACAACCTTACCATTAGCAACACATCAGACAAAGAAAGTTAATCTGATTTTTATTTTATTCTATTTAGCGATACAGCGCAGCCACTCGAGTTGCACTGCCCAGCAACCCCACAAGTCCGATTAACCCTGACCTACAATCGGAGGACAATTTACATTGACCAGTCTGTCTTTGGACTGTGGGAGGAAACGGGAGCAGCCGGGGAAACCCCAGCATTCCACAGGGTAAATGTACAGAGACATCTTACAGAGCGGCACCAAAATTGAACTCTGAACTCCAGAACACCCCGCGTTGTAATAACGTCACACTAACCACTACGTGACTGTAGCACTCTACCTGCCCCTAACACTCTCACTCTTTGTTCTAACCATCACATCCTCGCTCTCTCTGCCTCACTCAACTCCGGTGAAACATTACCTGACATTCTTTCCACAGATGCTGCCTGACCCAGTGGACACCCACTTCAATTCGACTTCCCATTCCAATTATGACGTGTTGGTCCACGGCCTCCCCTACTGATATAATGAGGTCACTCTCAGACTGGAGGAGCCACACCTCATATTCCGTCTGGGTAGCCTCCAACTTGCCGGCATAAACACCAATTCTCTAACTTCATATTTCAACCCCCCTCCCTTCGTTCTGTCTCCATTGCCCATTCTGGCTCCCCTGCCTGTCACCTCCTTCTGCTGCCCCTCCCCCTTCTCTTTCTCTCCCCTCTCCTATCACATCGCTTCTTCTCCAGCTGTTTCCCTCGTCTACATATCACCTCCCAGTTTCTCACTTCATCATCCCTCTGCGACCCACCTACCTTGCCCCTCACCTGGTTTCACCTATCATCTGCCAACTTGTGCTCCTTCCTCCCCCCCCCCACCCCCCAGCTTCATATTTGGGCTTCCTGTCCAGTCCTCATGAGTGACCCCAGCCCAAACCGTCGACTCCTTATTCCTCTTCATTGATGCTGCCTGACCTGCCGAGCTCCTCCAGCATCTTGTGTGTGTTGACCAGTATTTTCATTTTTTTTGAAGTGAGAATCTGGAACCTGTTGCCACAGAGAGTACTTGTAACAAGGAGGAAGCTTAAGGAGAAACTGGATTAGCATAAATAAACTAAACGAAGTGAGGTGAGGTGAGGTGAGGTGAGGTGGTGGATGAAGATGTTCGCATGAAGCATAAACACTAATACAGACTGAAACCTATTGAACATTAAAAGGCCTATCAGAGTAGATGTTTCCCATACTGGGTCTTAGACCAGACGGCACAGCCTTGGAATAGAGGGACATCCATTTAGAACAGAGATGAGGAGGCACTTCTTTAGCCCGGGGGGGGTGGGGCGAATCTGTGGAATTCATTGCCGTGGAAGGCTGTGGAGGCCAAGTCATCGAGTGTATTTAAAACTGAGGTTGATGTGTTCTTGGTTAAACAGGGTGTCAAAGGTTACGGGGAGAAGGCAGGAGAATGGGTTTGAGAGGGATAATACATCAGCCATGATGGAATGGTGGAGCAGACTCGATGGGCTGGATGGCCCAATTCTGCTCCTATGTTTGATGATCTTAAAAGTATGTCCTCTCGTGTCAGCCATTTCCAGCCTAAGAAAAAACCTCTGGCTATCCACTCGATCTACGCCTCTTTTCGTCTTGTACACCTCTATCAAGTCACCTCTCATCCTCTGCCCTAGCTCACTCAATCTAACCTGAGAGAATGGAGGTTGTGATAGATTAGTGAAGTGGTTGTAAGATCAGTTCATGATCACTGTAAACTGGATTTCCAAAGAGACTCAGTAGGTCCCAGCGACAATGAGAGATGGCAACGTACTTTCAAGTCAAGATGGCGTGTGCTAGAGCAAGGCTGTCTGAATCTCACCCCCCTCCTTCGTGCCAGAGGACATCCTTGTCCTGTGTATGCCAGAGTAACTCCCACCCCCACTGTGTAAAAACATATTCAGAGGGAGGTGAGCACAATGGATGGCTGGGTAGGTAGGCTCAAGGAGTGGGATACCCAAACAAAACAAATAGGTAGCATCATAGACATGATATCAAAAAATACAGTAAAGCGGTCAACCAGGTAAGTGAGCCAAATGGCACTCGATGCAGATAGGTGCAAAGTGTTGCACTCTGGGAAGTCAAACCACGGTAGGACTTTCACAGAGAATGGTAGTGTTCGAGCGTATTCTGGAGTTAGGGTATAGGACTTTCAGAGTGAATGGAAATGTTTGAGCTTCCACTATCAGAGTATCCACTAGCTTCAGGTCCTGGGAAAGGTTGAGCAAAAAGACCCAAGTGTACAAGTATATTGTTCCCTGAAAGTGGCATCACACATAGACAGGGTGATGAAGAAAGTCAGACTTCATCAGTCAAAGGACTTATTATAGAAATTGGGATGTTATGTCTCATTTTTACAAGATGTTAATGAGATAGTATCTGGAATATTGTGTACAGTTTTGGTCACCCTGTTATAGGAAAGAAAAAATTAAACCGAAAAGAGTGCAGAAATGATTTAAGAGAACACTGCCAATACGTGAGGGCCTAAATCATTGGGAGAGGATGGATGGGCTAGACTTTATCCCTTGGTGCACAAGAAACTCAAAAATGACCTTCTGTAAAGTCATCAGCAGCACAGACAGAGAGAATGCACACAACCTTTTCCCTAGAGAAAGAGAATCAAAAACCAGAGCGCATAGATTTAAAGTAGGACAGGAAAAGGCTTAAAAGGAAGCCAAGGGGCAACTTCACACAGAAGGTGGTGTGTATATGGAATGAGCTATAGGGGAAGTGGTTCAAGCAGGTACAATAACACCATTTAAAAATTACTTGGACAGGCATATTGATCAGAAAGGTTGAGAGGGATATCAGTCACACACAGGCAAATGAGACCATCTTACACGGGCATCTTGGCCAGCATGGACCAAGTGGGCCAAAGGGCCTGTTTCTGTGCTGTACTACTCCATTATAGTCCTCTCTCTCAAACCACACTGACCATGCCAAAGTATAATCTTCACTATTACATTGCTTAGAACCTATGTAACAATCCAAATTCACATTACACTGAGACAATTTAAGGCTTTGAATTAAATTTGTCACAAACAGCTGGAAATTATAAGCTGCCACCAGTTAGAATGATCGCAAGGGTTAGAACTCATGGAATCCAGAGCAAGTTAGCACCAAACCAGGTTATTTGAGTCAGATGATGATGGTCGAGGAGGGCTGTTTTTACAATTGGAAGCCTGTGACCAGTGGTGAACCAGAGGTGACTGAACCATCAATGTTTGTTAGGTATGTCTAAGATTTGGCTTAGTGATGGTGAGCATAGTTGTAAGGACAGGATGATGTTGATCAGTTGGCAAGATGGGCAGAAGAAATGGCATGTGGGAGCAATGTACGCCAGCCTTGTCTAGAACGGGTGATTATTTTTGTTTCAACTGCACCGGAGGCCAAGTAATAGACAAAGTATGGCTCAAGCATTTTGGTTTGCACAGCACTTGCAGGTATGAATGGGAATCCAGCGCAGTTTATTTTTGTGTACTGTTACGCCTGCAGGTGTTTAGGGCAGCAATGAAGGTCCTCCAGCTGTCTTTCCAAAACCAGTGTTGGTCTTGATCTCGGCAGTGTTTATGGCTTCCTTCACTGTGCCAGTAGCTTCCTCTCAGTTTTCACTACTGTTAGCCATGCAGGTCCTGGGTGGAGACTCACTCAGATGTAGAAGGATTCTTCATTGCTGTTTCTCTAACAGTTTTGTTTGACCAGTCAGGGTTGTTAGCCCTGAGCTAAACTTCCAAACTTGGAAGAAAGGTGGACCACTCTTAGTCTGGCCTCTACCCTTTGACCTGTTTGGCAAGGGTGACCCACCCAAGAGCCAAAGCATAAAGCCCTGACTCCAGCCAACAGAGCTCTCTGGGTCACTGAGGCACACAAGCCTCCAAACCACGACAAAGTTGTGGTCCTCTTGGAACTGGTTATATCCTAGACCAGGGGTCGGTAACCTTTTTGCCTCTGTGGGCCGGATCACGTATTAATGAGCGGACAGTGGGCCAGATAAATGTCATAAAAAACTTGAAATATGGGAATTGCCCATTTAAATACATCTAGTTATGTTTTGCCTCAAATTAATGAATAACACATGCTAGAAAATCATTCATGCTTAACCAAGGATGCCAATTAGTAATCAAAGAACTCAGTTTAATTGCAATTTATTTCAAACAAGGCATCTTTCATCTTTTGAATCTATTAAAAAGGACACAGAATCTTTAAACATAAAATGTATGAATATGATGCATTGAATGGTGGTAAATTAAGTATAATAAAAAAGAAAATTTTAATGCAAACAGTTGATAAATCAATGTGAAACTTGATGCTGTTTGTTGCTTGAAAGCTTCTCAATATTGGGTGTCAGACCTGTTGATGCCAAGAGCAAGACATTATCCAGATGGGCATCAGTCAGTCTTGTTCTCAAATAGTTCTTGGTGTGCTTCATTTTTGAAAATAATTGCTCACACAGGTAAGTGCTGCCAGACAATGATGCCATCTTCTTTGCATGGTCCACTAAGTTAGGATACTTCCCACTGGATGAATATATTTTCTATAGCGGTCAAGCACTGCCACATCTTCAGAATGAAATTTCGATCTCAATATGTCCTCACACTGCATCTCCATTTGAAAAATTTCTGATACAGTGTCCACTGGCCCCAGGTTCCATTTTGTTACACGAATGATGGGAAGGCAGACTACCTTATTAATATGTATTAGATACTCTCTGTGCACGCGCACTTTTTGAGACAACACGTTTTGAGACTTCATAGCTGGCACGGGTATTTTCTTCATTTTCACTGCTTTTCTTGGCAAAAAATGACGTTTGTTCTCTGAAACTAGCCTTCATTCACTTAACTTCACCTTTCCTTGCTTGCCCAGTAAATTTGTTAAAATTTCCACTATGGCGGGTCTCGTAATGTCGCCTGATACTTGCCACCTTCTTCACAGCAACATTTTCTAGGCAAATGAGACAAACTGGTTTCCCAGCTTGCTCGATGAAGAAGTAATCTAGTGTCCAAGTGTCTTGGAAATTGCAGCACGCAGTGTCTACCCTCCTGCGTTTTGCATTCATTGCCATTGGAATTTTTTTTCTTTGATTTTATTTCAAAACGCTAGTTATTCAACAAGTATCATAGCACATGTAACTATCTGGATATTTAGCGTGGATTTCTTATTACAACACAGTGACGCTGTTTCTGTTTACAAATTTGAACGATCCCATCTGAAACCTGCGCGTGCACAGAGTATCTAATACATATCAATAAGGTAGTCTGCCTTCCCGTCATTCGTATAACAAAACGGAACCTGGGGCCAGTGTAACGAGACACCATGCATGTCCATCAGTGTGGTCGTGTGAAACACTCAGAATAAGGAAAAAATCGCTCGCAGGCCAGATAAGCATAGTATCCCAATATTTGCTTGCGGGCCGGTCCAAATACCTTCGTGGGCCGGATCTGGCCCGCGGGCCACAGGTTGCCTACCCCTGTCCTAGATCTTTAATTTTCATCCATCTTCCCTACCAATTCTTGTCACAACTTTGTTTACCTTTCATCTTTATCATCAATCAATCAACAGTAAACAGGAGCAGGAGCCCACCATCTGGCTTACTAGCCTGCTCATCCTGATCATGGGCAATCTTTTCCCTTAACCTCCAAAAACCTATCAATGTCTTTCTAGAGTGAACGACCTTCGGCCTATGATACAGAATTCCAAAAATTCACCATCCATTGGGTAGGAAAGCTTCTCATCTGAGATCTAAAGAATTTGCAACTTCATTTGAGACTATGAAACTTGGTTCTAGAGTCTCCAATTGGGGAAGTAAGCTCCTTGTCGCAATCATTAATTTCAGCAAGATCAGTTTTCAGTTTCCTCAACTCTAGAGTGCCTAAGCATAGGCTAAACGAGCACTCCCCATACAACAATCCCACTATCCCAGGAACCATTCTGAGATGAATCTTCACTACACTCCCTCAATAACTATATCCTTTTTTTTAAACAAAGACACAAAAATTGTACGCAACATTCCACATATGAACTCAGCCAAGTTCTACACAATTGCAATGAAACACCATCACTCCCTTAATAGAGCCAACATGCTTAACTCATGTACATGAACAACTAAATCCCTCTGAACATAATTTCCTGATTGCTCATCATTCAAAAACAAAACACCGTGCCTTTGTCCTGTACACCACAGTAAATAACCTCATGTTTTCCTGCATTATACAGTGGATTTCAATTAATCAGACATCGGTTAATTAGGACAGTTGCTTATTTGGGACAACCTTTAAAGAACAAAAACTAATCGGGAAAATAGCCACGACTCCCTTTGTTTATTTGGGATACTCTGCTGCTTAATTGCGACAGGAGAATGTTGCCGAACTGTTTCTAACTGTTCAGTAGCGTGCTCTTGTGTGGCCATTCACAGATATCACGCTAAGAGTGAACAATTTTTAAATAGTGTTAGTTGTGTGAGATTGTGTTCAAAATGCAGTGATTTTTGTTACTGATAATTGGCGGTAAGACAATTCAGAACTGTTTTGCTCAGTGCAGTTTCAAGCACTCAGGCTTGGAGATACCAGAAACAGCCGGGAGTGAAAATGAAATGATTTCCTTGCTTTAGCATGTAAGGAATCACGAAGAATTTTAAGGTATCAACAATCATCTTGAATATTACAATGAAAATGAAAGTTTGGAAGATGCAATCGTTGGAAGCATCGTATGAAGGTAGTCCATTTGGTGACCAGATTTGTTCTTTTACAGTCAATCAAAAGAACATGGCAGTGACCTCCGTCAATAGCTATTAGGAACTAATACACAGTTTTATAGTTCTGTAGTGTTCTAACTTGTTCTGTATTTCATTTAACACATCATTTGTTACTCAGTTAAAATGAGTTTGTCTTTTTTTCAAATCACAACAAGAGAAAATCTGCAGATGGTAGAACCCAAGTAACACAATGTTGGAGGAACTCAGCAGGCCAGGCAGCATCTATGGAAAACAGTAAAGTCTACCTTTTATGAAAGGTTTCGACCTAAAACAGCCACTGTACTTTTTTCATAGCTGCTGCTGGCCTGCTGAGTTCCTCCAGCATTCTCTGTGTGTTACTTGTCTTTTTAACACCTTTTTTAACTCTTCCATGAAACTCTGGCTAATTGGAGCAGCCGCTTAATTGGGCCAAAATGTACTAACCCCAATGTGTCCCAATTAAATAGAATCCACTGTACTGCTTCAGCCATGTTTTCACCTGATCACTTAGCTTGCAAACTTGAAAACAGAACTCCTCCCCAAGGCAACCTCAAGAGCAAGACCGGAGCAGAGATGAACGGAGTAAACAGGGTCTCAGAATGGGGTGTACAAGCCCAAAGGAGAGGATGAAGAGGGGTTGGGACTAGCAAGCCCAATTTTGTGGGTGCAGGGTGGAGGTTGGTGGGGGGGGTGGGGAAGGCTGGGGGTTAGAAGGGACAGCAAGAGAGGAAGGAGTGTGGGTGCAAAGCTGGGCATCAGGGAGAGTAAGCTGGACAGCGTAGAGGAGGAGGTGGGGAAAGGGGGTGTGAGAATAGAATAGTGTGAGCAATGAGGGGAGGGACTGGGCATGTTGGAGGTGTGGGTGTTGTTACCTTACCTGGGGAGGAGGGGTAGGATGGGGATGGGAATAGGGAGGAGGGGTAGGGATGGGGACAGGGAGGCGGGATGGGGATAGGGAGGAGGGGTGGGGATAGGGAAGAGGGAGGGGAGGAGGGGGTAGGGGTGGGGAGAGGGAGGGAGGAGGGGTAGGGGTGGGGAGAGGGAGGGGAGGAGGGGTAGGGGTGGGGAGAGGGGGGAGGAGGAGGAGGAGGGGTAGGGATGGGCAGAGGGAGGAGGAGGAGGGGGTAGGGGTGGGGAGAGGGGGAGGGGTAGGGGTGGGGAGAGGGGGAGGGGGAGGGGGTGGGGACGGGGAGGGGTAGGGGTGGGGAGAGGGAGGAGGAGGAGGGGTAGGGGTGGGGGAGGGGTAGGGGTGGGGGAGGGGGAGGGGGAGGGGTGGGGGAGGGGGAGGGGTAGGGGTGGGCAGAGGGAGGAGGGGTAGGGGTGGGGAGAGGGGAGGGGTAGGGATGGGCAGAGGGAGGAGGGTAGGGATGGGAGAGAGGGGAGGGGTAGGGATGGGCAGAGGGAGGAGGAGGAGGGGTAGGGGTGGGGAGAGGGAGGGAGGAGAGGAGGAGTAGGGGTGGGGAGAGGGAGGAGGGTAGGGGTAGGGGTGGGGATAGAGAGAGGGAGGAGGAGGAGGGGTAGAGATGGGGCTGAGGGAGGAGGAGGAGGGGTAGGGGGTAGGGGTGGGGAGAGGGGGAGGAGGAGGGGTAGGGATGGGCGAGGGAGGAGGGTAGGGATGGGGAGAGGGGGGGGAGGAGGAGGAGGGGTAGGGATGGGCAGAGGGAGGAGGGGTAGGGAGGGGAGAGGGGGGATGAGGAGGGGGGATGAGGAGGAGGGGTAGGGATGGGCAGAGGGAGGAGGAGGAGGAGGGGTAGGGATGGGCAGAGGGAGGAGGAGGAGGGGTAGGGATGGGCAGAGCGAGGAGGAGGAGGGGTAGGGGGTTGGGGGAGGAGGAGGAGGGAGAGGTAGGGGTGGGGAGAGGAGGAGGGGTGGGGCTGGGGAGAGGGGGAGGGGTAGGGGTGGGGAGAGGGGAGAGGGGTAGGGATGGGGAGAGGAGGAGGAGGGGTAGGGATGGGGAGAGGGAGGAGGGGTGGGGATGGGGAGAGGGAGGAGGGGTAGGGATGGGGGAGAGGGGGAGGGGGTAGGGGTGGGGAGAGGGAGGAGGGGTAGGATGGGGAGAGGGAGGAGGAGGAGAAGGGGTAGGGATGGGAGAGGGAGGAGGGGTAGGGATGGGGAGAGGGGGAGGGGTAGGGATGGGGAGAGGGGGAGGGGTAGGGATGGGGAGAGGGGGAGGGGGAGGATGGGGCGAGGGCGGGGGAGGGGGAGGGATGGGGCGGGGGGAGGGTAGGGCTGGGGAGGGGAGGAGGAGGGGTAGGGGTGGGGGGAGAGGGAGGAGGAGGGGGTAGGGTGGGCAGAGGGAGGAGGAGGGGTAGGGATGGGGAGAGGGGGAGGGGAAGGGATGGGGAGAGGGAGGAGGAGGGGTAGGGGTGGGCAGAGGGGGAGGGGTAGGGGTGGGCAGAGGGGGAGGGGTAGGGGTGGGCAGAGGAGGAGGAGGGGTAGGGATGGGGAGAGGGAGGAGGAGGGGTAGGGGTGGGCAGAGGGGGAGGGGTAGGGGTGGCAGAGGGAGGAGGAGGGGTAGGGATGGGGAGAGGGAGGAGGAGGGGTAGGGGTGGGCAGAGGGAGGAGGGGTAGGGGTGGGCAGAGGGAGGAGGGGTGGGGATGGGGGAGAGGGAGGAGGGGTAGGGATGGGGAGAGGGGGAGGGGGGAGGGGGAGGGATGGGGAGAGGGAGGAGGAGGGGTGGGGAGAGGGAGGAGGAGGGGTAGGGATGGGGAGAGGGGGAGGGGTAGGGATGGGAGAGGGGGAGGGGTAGGGATGGGGAGAGGGGAGGGGTAGGGATGGGGGAGAGGGAGGAGGAGGGGTAGGGGTGGGGGGAGAGGGAGGAGGGGTAGGGGTGGGCAGAGGGGGAGGGGTAGGGATGGGGACAGGAGGCGGGGTAGGGATGGGGACGGAGGAGGGGTAGGGATGGGGAGAGGGGAGGGGTAGGGATGGGCGAGGGAGGAGGAGGGGTAGCGATGGGGAGAGGGAAGAGGGGTAGGGATGGGGAGAGAGGAGGGGTAGGGATGGGGAGAGAGGAGGGGTAGGGATGGGGAGAGGGAGGGGTAGGGATGGGGAGAGGAGGAGGAGGGGTAGGGATGGGGAGAGGGGAGGGGTAGGGGTGGGCAGAGGGGGAGGGGTAGGGGTGGGCAGCGGGAGGAGGAGGGGTAGGGATGGGCAGAGGAGGCAGGTAGGGAGAGGAGATTCGGGAGGGCGTGTAGGGAGGAGGGTCTGGGAGTGGAGGAGATGGGGAGAGGGGGAGGGGTAGGGGTGGGCAGAGGGAGGAGGAGGGGTAGGGATGGGGAGAGGGGGAGGGGTAGGGATGGGGGAGGGGGAGGGGTAGGGATGGGGAGAGGGGGAGGGGTAGGGATGGGGAGAGGGGGAGGGGTAGGGATGGGGAGAGGAGGAGGGGTAGGGATGGGCAGAGGGGGGAGAGGGAGGAGGGGTAGGGATGGGGAGAGGAGGAGGGGTAGGGATGGGCAGAGGGGGGAGAGGGAGGAGGGGTAGGGATGGGGAGAGGAGGAGGGGTAGGGATGGGCAGAGGGGGGAGAGGGAGGAGGAGTAGGGATGGGGAGAGGGGGAGGGGTAGGGATGGGGAGAGGAGGAGGGGTAGGGATGGGCAGAGGGGGGAGAGGGAGGAGGGGTAGGGATGGGGAGAGGAGGAGGGGTAGGGATGGGCAGAGGGGGGAGAGGGAGGAGGGGTAGGGATGGGGAGAGGGAGGAGGAGGGGTAGGGATGGGGAGAGGGGGAGGGGGAGGGATGGGGAGAGGGAGGAGGAGGGGTAGGGATGGGGAGAGGAGGAGGGGTAGGGATGGGCAGAGGAGACAGGTAGGGAGAGGAGATTCGGGTGGGCGTGTAGGGAGGAGGGGTCTGGGAGTGGAGGAGATGAGGAGAGGTAAGTGGCAGAAGGGGTGGGCGTGGTGGTGTGGGCCCATGGGAGAGGGTGGGCCGATTGGGGTTCGCTGGGTGCTGAACCGGGGGGACTGGGTGGGAGGTCACTCTCTCACTGGCGGTACATACCTCCGCACCCGCCCGGCCCAGCCCCCAGACCCAGGGCCGCCGGCGGTGGCAGCTGGGGCCGCAGATCGGCCGATCGTGCGAGGCCTCGGCTGCCGGAGCAGGATCCAGGCCGTACCCACCCCCGACAATCCGCCCGTTTCCCCGCCCTCGTCCCCCGCACCTACCCTCTGCAGAATCCGCCGGAACATGGCAGCGGGCTCGGGGCTGGGCCGGGGCAAGGGCCGGGACCAGGAGTTATCCTCGCTCAGTCTAACCGCAGGGCCGGAGGGAGGAGCCTGTGGGCCGGCGGGCACCTGACGTCCGTCCGCCTAGCGAGAGCAACGTGCAGCGGCCACGGGCAGCCGGCCCTCCCCGCCCGCCGGCCGCTCCAGTCACCCCTCCTCGCTCCTTCACCGGTTTATTTGTTGCTGAAACTTGGGACAGAACTTCACCATCACCTACCCTGCAAGCAATGGATGTAACCCACAGGCTGCGCTCCCCAAAATGACAAATAAACACGCTCCTGTTTATTGTCACGGGCAAACAAATACCCAGGGTTTGAATGCCATGAAAATCAACTCTCTTTGCAGCAGCAGCGCCATGCATGATAAACAAAAATAAATCCCACGAGCTTAAATTAGCATAAAATTCTACATAATTTACTCAACAAAAATAAACAGCAAGTGGAAGATTGTTCTCTATAGTCCGAGGTAAAATGAGCGTTTTCAGGTCGGTCCAAGAACCTGATGGGTAGAGGAGAAGCTGTTGTGGGTCTTCAGGCTCCTGTTACCCCTGCCTGATGGCAGCAATGAGAAGAAAGCACTGTCTCAGTGGTGGGGGTCCTTACTCCTTGACGATGCATGTCACACTGCAGACAATGTGCGCTGTCAATTGTCACGTCCTACCTGTGTGCCAGAAACAGAGTGGGCTTCAAGATCACTTGTTGATCTGGCCAGTGGGGGATAAGTGTGGAGCGAAACTCTTGAGGGAACTTTATACAGTACTGCTTCATAATCTCAACAGAGCACTGGTAAACCTAACTAAGTATAAGTCACACACACAAAATGCTGGAGGAACTCAGCAGGCCAGGCAGCATTTATGGAAAAAATACAGTCAATGTTTCGGGCCCAGACCCTTTGGCAGGACAGTCCTGAGGCATCTTGTTTGTGTTGCTTGGACTTCCAGCATCTGCAGATTTTCTCTTGTTTGTTTTAAAGAGTAAAAGTTTATTGTAGGTCTGATGGCATAATTCCCTCTTTCAGAAGAAGTCCTACCATTAAATCTAATTAGTCTTAATTATATGTGAAGTCACTTCTTTTATATATTTTAGAGATACAGCACAGTTACTGGCCCTTCCGGCCCAACAAACCCCTGCCAACCAACTACACCATGTGAGTAATTAACCTACTAACTCACGTCTTTGGAATGTGGAAGGAGCCCCATGCGGTCACGGGATGAATGTGCAAACTTCTCACAACATGGGAATTGGATCCAATCATTTTCTAAAATACAAGCATCAGAAACATTGCTCCTCAAGAAAATGTATCACTAACTGCAAGCTTTCTTCTGTTAAAAGTTCTTGCACCGAATAGGAACACACATAAAAGTTGCTGGTGAACACAGCAGGCCAGGCAGCATCTCTAGGAAGAGGTGCAGTCGACGTTTCAGGCCGAGGTCCTGACGAAGGGTCTCGGCCTGTAACGTCGACTGCACCTCTTCCTAGAGATGCTGCCTGGCCTGCTGCGTTCACCAGCAACTTTTATGTGTGTTGCTTGAATTTCCAGCATCTGCAGAATTCCTGTTGTTTGCACCGAATAGGGTTCGTTTCCGTCAGTAAGGAGTTAGTATGTTCTCATTGTGACTGCCTGGTGTCCTCTGGGTGCTCTGCTTTCCTCCCACATTCTGAAGACGTACAGGTTAGGGTTAGCGTGTTCTGGATGTGTAATGTAGGCACCAGTGCCATGGTGACACTTGCCCTCTTTGCTGTCTTGATTTGATGCAAACAACACTTCTCACCGTATTCAGGTTCAGATTTGTTTATTGCATATACATCAAAGCATATGATGAAATGTGCCATTCGTGTTAACAACCAAGGATGTGCAGAGAGCGGCAAGTGTCACCACACATTCAGGTACCAACAGAGCATAACCAGATGCGCAACACAACACACAGCACAAACAACAGCAGCAACAACAACAGAACAAGACAAGCCTTTTCCCCAACCCCTCACACACACCCAGTCAGGCCACCCACAGCCCTTGGCTCAGGACTCTCAATCTTGCAGACTTTAGGCCTCCAACCTTCTGTCTCTGACCTGCAGACCTCCAGACTTGCCGACTTCAGTCTTTGACCTTTGAGGCTTTCTACTTATGGACTTGCCAAGCTCTGGACTTCGACTTTCGGCTTTGCCCTCCAGACATCACCAACCTCTACCCTAGGACTTGGTAATCATGAGTTTGACCTTCAAACTTCAAACCCAGAACTCCATTTTTCAATATACTTACTGTAATTGATTTACTCATTTATTTCTATACTCCCATGTATTGCATTGTGCTGGTGCTGCTAAGTTAACAAATTTTACCACACTTGCTGGTGATAATAAACCTGATTCTGGTACACATGTGACAAATTCAGCTAATCTTTACTCTTAATAATGTTAACCACAGATTAATAAAGATCTAATTTTAATAAACTTAAAGTTGTATTAAGAACCTTACTGAAAAAGAAAGAAAATTATGTATGTAATCCATTTCACGATCTTAAGATGTCCTAAATAATTTTATATTCAATAAGGACTTTGGTGTTGCATCCCCCATTGTTGGACATGAATAAGGAGGAAATTCTACAAAAAACTCCAACATAATAAAAAGGCCATTAAAGCAGAATTGGGTCATTTGGCCCATTGAGTCTGCTCCATCATTCAATCACAGCTGATTTATTTTCCCTCTCAGTCCCATTCTCCTACCTTCTGCCCCTGTAACCTGATGAATGACCAGGTAGTCTCCAACAAAATGTTGATTGAGTGAGAAATCTTGGAGCACTGCCTGGTTTTTCTTCAGTGGTGCCACAGAATTCTCACAACCACCTGAGGGAGAAGCTGGTTTGCTGGATTCCACCTCACTGGAAGAGTGACATCTCCAATGGTGGCGCAGTGGTGCCGCTGGTAAGACTGATACCTGACGGTTCTAGGAAACCAAGTTGGATCCTGACCTCAACACCCTCCACATGGAGTTTGTTTTAGGAACAGCTTCTTCCCCTCCACCATCAGATTTCTGAGCAGAATCAATGAGCAGTTTGATGAGAATGTTGGGTGGATAGGTAGTTAGATACGTCATTGATCCCAAAGGAAATTACAGTGTGACAGTAGCATTACAAGTGCACAGATATACAAATATTAGAAGAGAAGTAGAAAGAATAAAAAAAAAGTTACCTCAAACAGTCTAACAGGAAGTGGGGGGGGGAGTCATCACTTCCCCAGCTACAGGTTGACTCATTATAGAGCCTAATGGCCAAGGGTAAGAATGACCTCATGTAGCGCTCTTTGGAGCAGCGCAGTTGTCTTAGTCTATTACTGAAAGTACTCCTCTGATCAGCCAAGGTGGGATGCAGAGAGTGAGAAATATTGTCCAGAGTTGCCAGGATTTTCCATAGGGTCTTTGTTCTACCACAGCCTCCAGTGTGTCCAGTTTGACCTCTATAACAGAGCCAGTCTTTCTAATCAGTTTATTGAGCCTGTTGGCATCACCTGTGTTGATGCCATTGTCCCCACACACTACCACAATGAAGACTGCACTGGCGACCACGGACTGATAGAACATGTGAAGGAGAGGTCTACATACTCCAAAGGACCTCAGGAAGTAGAGGTGACCCTGGCCCTTCTTGTACACAGCCTCTGTGTTGGTGCTCCACTCAAGTCTGTCATCCAGGTGCACCCCCAGGTACTTGTAGGTCCTCATCACATCCACATCCTCCCCATCAATAGTAATAGGGAGCAGTGTAGGCTTAGTCTTCTTAAAGTCCATCACCATCTCCTTTGTCTGACTGATGTTGAGCTGCAGATGATTCAGTTTGCACCATCTGACAAAGTTCTCCACCAAGGCCCTTTATTCATCCTCCCGTCCTCCCTTTACACACCCAATGATTGTTGACTCATCAGAGAATTTCTGCAGATGACATGACTCAGTGTTGTATCTAAAGTCTGAGGTATGCAGGGTAAATAGGAAGGGAGCCGGTGGGGCCCCAGTGCTGCTTACAGCCATGTCTGACACACAGCTCTGAAGCTGCACAAACTGTAGTCTGCCAGTCAGGTAGTCCATTATCCAGGATACAATGGAAGTGCCAGTCTGAGTTGAATGGAGCTTTTCCTTCAGCAACGAGGGCTGAATGGTTTTGAAGGCATTTGAGAGATCAGAAAAAAACGTGATCCTCACAGTGCTGCCCTGCTTATCCAAGGAAAGTGTTTCTTGCAGTGGCGCACACTCAGTGGGCCACAGGGCATCTTCCCCTCCTGTATGGCTCTATAATACATTGTGTAGCCTTGTGTCTCTAGGGGACTGTCCACCAGAAGGAGAGTTTCAAACAAGGAACGTAGTTACAAGGTAAAGATTTGGCCATTGAAAGCCATCGTGAGGATAAATCTCTTCTTGCTAAGGACTATGAGCCTCTGGAATTTTTGTGAACAATTTTAGGCCCCTTATCTAAGAAAGGATGTGCTAGCATTGGAGAGGGTCCAGAAGAGTTCACAAGAATTAACCCAGGAATGAAAGGGTTAACGTATGAGGAACATTTGATGCCTCTGGGCCTGTACTCACTGAAGTTCAGAAGAATGAGGAGGGGGGCATCACATTGAAACCTATCAAATATTGAAAGGATGAGAAAAAGGAGACCTGGAGAAAATGTTTCCTATAGAGGGGGAATCTAGGACCACAGAGCACAGCCTCAGAATAGAAGGGTGCCCCTTTAGAACAGAATTGAGGGGGAACAGGGATGAGGCAGAGAGTGGTGAATCTGTGGAATTCTTTGCCACAGACAGCTGTAGTGACACACACTCGTCAGGGTGTCAGAGGTTATGAGGATAAGGCAGGGGAATAGAGTTGAGAATGATAATAAATCAGCCATGATGGAATGGTGGAGCAGGCAGATGGGCTGAATGGTCTAATTCTGTTCCTATTTCTTATGGTCCTGTGGGTTTCTCTGTCATGGAGTTTTATGCAGGACAGATGAATAGAGGTATTTAAAGGGGAGGACTGGAATTTGGAAGATTGCCGAACTGACAACAGAGTAGCTGTGATTATATTGAATGACAGCCCAGACTCGAGAGGCCTGGGGGCCCGACTCTTGCTCCTAGTTTCTTCTGTTCATCAACACAATATTCTCTGCACAGGACTGGTGGAATAAATTTTCTGCTGTAGTCAATGGAGTGGGACGTCACCTCATAACCTTTCTGATTCAGGGTTAAGGAAGCCACCAAGCAAGAGTAAATCAGACATATCACTGACTTGCACTAATAAATGGCCACTCTCTATGTTTGTTGTCTTCTGCCGTGATCCAACCACTTCAAGGTTTGCTGTGTTGTACATTCAGAGATGCTCTTCTGCACACCACTGTTGTAACACGTGGTTATTTGAGTTACTGTCACCTTCCTGTCAGCTTGAACCAGTCGGACCATTCTCCTCAGACTCCTCTCATTGAATGACATTTTCATCCACAGAACGGCTGCTCACTGGATGTTTTTTTGTTTCATGCCATTCCCTGTAAACTCTAAAAACTGTTCTATGTGAAAATCCCAGGAGATTCTGAACCACCCTGTCTGGTATCAACAATCATTCCACGGTCAAAGTCACTGAGGTGACATATCTTCCCCATTCTGATATTTGGTCTGAACAAAAACTGAACCTCTTGACCATGTCTGCATGCTTTATGCATTGAGTTACAGTCCATGATTGGCTGATTAGATATTTGCATTAACGTACTGATGTAAATGTAAACCTTAAAAAATTAGCCACTGTGTGTTAGTTAGTGACTATCGCTCACGTTTCGGGCAGCAATGAAGATCCTCCATCTCTCTCTGTCTTTGGCCATCTTCTCTATTGTGCCCCAGGTGTGGTTCAGAGTCCTCAATTCTGCCTCCACAAGTTGTCTTTGGTCTCCCACATTTCCCCCATCCTTCAGGGGTCCAGTGAACTGTTGTCTTGATGATAGAGTTGGCCTCTCTTTTCATCTCGAGCCACTGAATGCATATGATGTGAAATTCATTGTTTTGCAATAACAGCACATAAAATTAATATTATCAAAATAAATCAATACTTCAAAAAATGGAATAACAAGATCGTTTCATGGACTGCTCAGAAATCTGATAGCGGAGGGGAAGAAGCTGTTTGTAAATTATTTTGTGTGTCTTTGGGCTCCTGTTCCTTCTCCCTCTTGGTAGCAGTGAGCAGAAGGCTCTTCACTGGTGGTGGGAGTCTTTAAGTCTGTGTACTCAGCTCCCTGCTGTACTCACTGTACACCCATGATTGTGTGGCCAAGCTTCCATCGAACTCAATATATAAGTTTGCTGATGACACAATAATTGTAGGCCATATCTCGGGTAATGATGAGTTTGAGTACAGAGAGGAAATTAAGAACCTGGTGGCATGGTGCGAAGACAATAACATATCCCTCAACGTCAGCAAGATAAAGGAATTGGTTGTTGACTTCAGAAGGAGTAGCGGACTGCATGACCCAGTTTACATCGGTGGTGCACAAGTGGAACAGGTCAAAAGCTTTAAGTTCCGCGGGTTCAATATCACAAATGACCTGACTTGGTCCAACCAAGCAGAGTCCACTGCCAAGAAGGCCCACCAGTGCCTTTACTTCCTGAGAAAGCTAAAGAAATTTGACCTGTCCCCTAAAACCCTCACTAATTTTTATAGATGCACCGTAGAAAGCATTCTTCTAGGGTGCATCACAACCTGGTATGGAAGTTGTCCTGACCAAGACCGAAAGAAGCTGCAGAAGATCGTGAACACGGCACAGCACATCACACAAACCAATCTTCCATCCTTGGACTCACGTTACACCTCACACTGTCGGAGCAGTGCTGCCAGGATAATCAAGGACACGACCCACCCAGCCAACACATTTTTCATCCCTCTTCCCTCCGGGAGAAGCTTCAGGAGCTTGAAGACTCGTACAGCCAGATTTGGGAATAGCTTCTTTCCAACTGTGATAAGACTGCTGAATGCTGACCCGGATCTGAGCCGTACCCTCCAAATATCCGGACCTGCCTCTCGGTTTTTTTTGCACTACCTTACTTTCCATTTTTCTATTTTCTATTTATGATTTATAATTTAAATTTTTAATATTTACTATCGATTTGTAATCCAGGGAGTGGGAAGCGCAGAATCAAATATCGCTGTGATGATTGTACGTTCTAGTATGAATGGTTTGGAGACAATAAAGTGAAGTATAAAGTATAAAGTAATGATGGATGCCACCTTCCTGGGGCTCCCCCTCTCGGCAATGGCCTCGACAGGGGGGAGGAACGTGATCGTCATGGAACTATCTGAATCTACAACCCTCTGCAGCCATTTTCAATCCTGTACAACGGAGTCTTCCTACCAGGCTATGATACAACCAGTCAGAGTGCTCTCCACCGTTTACGCAATCGACATTTGTTCTGAGTTGCACCTCCTCAATCTCCTATCAAGGTGCAGCTGTTGACGTGCCTTCTTCGTGACCGTCTCAAGGTGTTGGGACCAGGACGTATCCTCCAAGATGCTGACATTGAAGAACCCTTTTCACCACCTAGCCCTCAGTGAGGAATGGCGTGTGTTTTCCCTAAAGCAGTAACAAAGTTAAAGAAACTTCCAAGTCTTAACGTTGCATCAACAAAGTTAAAGAAGCACTATTTCAAATTATGATCTGTAGTAGGCAGCCGTCGATCCCAGGTGATCATGGGTTTGTGCCTCTGGTGGACTGTGTCCTCTCCAGGGCGCAAACCTGGGCGGGAAGATTTGAAGAACCAGCTGTTGCCCGTGCAGCGGGTTCCCCCTCTCCACATCTCTGGTGTAGTCCAAGGGAAGGGCAAGCGCCGATACAGCTTGGCACCAGTGTCATCGCAGAGGTCACCAGAGTGAAGTTGTTAACAGCATCAAAGAGCCTTAAGGATCCCGGCTCTGGATTTTTTCCTTAGGGTTTACTCCCAAAGCCTTTCCCATGGGTGGGTATGGCCACAAAGCAGTGGAGGTTTAAAATCAGAGTTTTCCTTCTCCAAATTATGAACTATCACAACATAATTTGTCACTCACTCTGAAAACAAAATAGGTGGCGTTGAAATAAAACTGAACATTCACACCATCACTGTTAAAAGGTGTTCACTGAGCTGGATGACATGGACTTTTGTCCCTTGCCTCAGATTCTGCAGAACAGAAATTTTGTCTCATTCCGCCTTAGATGGTGAAAGAAAACAAGATTCCAAAAGAACTGACTGCCTAACTATTAACGAGGAATCCACTTTTAAACAGTTATGGGAACATTTTTGTTTGATGATGTTAAGTTTTGGTAAGTAGAAGACGGCAAAAACAAGCTTACATAATAACTACAGAAAATGCTGTAAATCCTCCACATTTTAAACTGGATTGGCAGGGGTTGTGTGACTGAGCCGGGCAAGTCATGGGATAAAACAGTAACCAGCAAGAGCAAGTTTAGTAACCAATAAAGTCTTGATAAGGAATACCTAGGTAGACTGCATTTACTTCAATGCACAAGGTTTAACAGGTAAGGTGGATGAAGATTATAAGACATAGGAGCAGGATTAGGCTATTCAGCCCATTTAGTCTGCTCCACCATTCTATCGTGACATACTATCCCTCTCAACCCCATTCTGCTGCCTTCTCTTTGTAACCTTTGACGCTCTGACTAATCAAGAAACTTTCAACCTCCGCTTTAAATATACTCAATAACTTGGCCCTCATAGCCGTCCATTGTAATGAATTCCCACACTCACTACCCTCAGGCTAAAAAAAAATTCCTTCTCTCTGTTCTAAATGGACGTCATTCTATTCAGAGGCTGGGCCCTCTTGTCCCAGACTCACCTGTTATAGGATACATCCTATCCATGTCCACTCTATCTAGGCCTTTCAATATTCCATAGGTTACAATGAGATTCCTCCTCATTCTTCTAAATTCCAGCTAATGCAGGCTCAAAGCCATCAAATGCTCCTCATACGTAAACTCTTTCACTCCTGGAATCATTCTCAAGAAACTCCAATGCCAGCACAACTTTTCTTAGATAAGGGGCCCTAAACTGCTGACTATACCCCTAGTGCGGTCTGACCAATGCCTTATAAAACCTCAGCATCACATCCTTGCTGTTTTATTCTAGTCTCTCGAAATGAATGCAAACATTGCATTTGCATTCCTTACCACTGCCTCAACCTGCAAATTAATTTTTAGGAAATCATAAACAAGGATGCCCAGGTCCATTTGCACCTCTGATTTTTAAATTTTCTCACCGTTTAGACAATAGTCTACGCCTTCATTCCTTCTACCAAAGTGCATGAAAATACATGTCCCTACATTGTATTCCATCTACCACTTCCTTCACAATCTGTCTAAGTTCTCCTGGTTCCTCATAATACCTGCCCCTCCACCTATCTTTGTATTGTCCATAAACTTGTCCACAAAGCCATCAATTCTGTCATTGACATATAATGTAGAAAGAAGCAGTTCCAATACCAACGCCGGTGGAACACCACTAGTTAACAGCAGCCAATCAAAAATAGCTCCCTTTATTGCCCCTCTTTGCTTCCTGTTAGTTAGCCAGCCTTCTAGCCTGCAATCCCATGGGCTCTTATCTTGTTAAGCAGCCTCATATGTGGCGCCTTGTCAAAGACTTATGATAATCCAAAGAAACAACATTCTGCCTGTTATTTTCTAAAATAATTCCAATTGATCTGTCACACAAAATTTCCCATGCTGACTTTGGTCTATGGCCTCCAAGTAATACAAAGATTCTTCCTTAATAATGGACTCCAACATCTTCTCAGCCACTGAGGTCAGGCTAAATGGTCTATGATTTCCTTTCTTGAGCCTCCCTCCCTTCTTAAAGAGTGGAGTGGCAGTTGCAATTTTTTAGTCCTCCAGAACCATTCTAGAATCGAGTGATTCTTGAAAGATCATTACTAATGCCTCTGCAAACTCCTTTCCTTTCAATCTTTTGTTATTGATTTAAAAGAATAAGGATAAATACCAACCAGAGGAGAGGTTATCTCAAATACATATATCAGTAATAGTACAAAGAAAGGAATATACACTGTCAAAATCATATATAGTATTAAGCTAATATAAAGAGACAAGAGAACCACTTCTCCTCTTAACAGTTCATAGAAAAAAAAGACTCAAGATTTCCTGTTATTGAGAAAAAAAACTAACCTAAAACAAAAAAAAAGAGGGACTGGACAGTCCATTTTGAGGATACAGTTAAAAAAAAAAGGGAAAATCCTTCTGATCAAATCTAAAACTTGGCAGAGAAAAAAAATTAACTGGAGAAGTGCCTCTGCAAACTCTTCAGCTACCTCCTAATCCTCCAACTAACCGCTGATTTTTGCTATATTATATGCCCCCTCTTTTTCTTTTAAGCTGACTTTCACTTCCATTGTCATCCATGATTCCGTCATCCAGCCTTTAGAATACTTCATATTTTTCGGACCGTATCCATCCAGCACCAGAGCGAAGCTAAGATCGCGCTAAACGGCGACTCCTTTGCTCGCAGAAACAGCTCTATTTCTATCTTTAATATCTCTATTTTTCCCTTTCAGGGTTCTTTTGAAGACCCTGATCTGGAGTTTCACGCTGCTTTCAGTTCTTTGCGGGAATGGGACCACTCTCGGGGTTTCACAACCGGCCGTTGTTCGGCAAGCCGAGGGTTCGGCCTGAGAGTCCGGCTCAAATTCAGAAGTCTAGGATCTCAGGGCTCTGGAGACGGGCGGATCGAGGGTTGGTGTCACTGCTGGAGACCTGTGTGTTGTCAGGGGAGTTGGGATATCTGCTGAGGGCCCGAAGACCCGGGATCTTTGCGATCTTCAGGCAGACAGCTTGAAAAAAGCGATGTAACGGACTTTTAACTTCATAAACTAGCGAGTTGTTTGTTATGTCTCCCCACTCGCTGGGAAAACGGAGACACCTCCCTCTCCCTTATTAGGGAGAGGGAGAACCTGTGGTATGTCAAATGCCGGGTGAAACACAGTCTTTGGGGAAACAGCAAATTTGTATCTTTGCTATTGCCTTCCTCACGTTGAGTGCTCAGTGGCGGGTGGTGATGCTTTTTTTTGCTGGTGGGGGGAGAGGGGATTGTTGCTCGTTGCTGCTTATGCACGGGAGGGAGAGGAGCTTGGGGGGGGACTTTGGGGTTCTTACGTCTATCTGTCATTCATTCTTTGGGGCACTTCTCTGTTTCCGTGGATGTTTGTGAAGAAAAAGCATTTCAGGATGTATATTGTATACATTTCTCTGACATTAAATTGGACTTTTGAACCTTCTGAAACTTTAGCCATTACTGTTATGCCGTCATCCCTGCTTGTGTAACCTTCCAATCAACTTTGGCCAGTTCTTCTGTCATGCCTCTGTAATTTCCTTTACTCCACTGTAATACTGACGCATCTGACTTTAGCTTCTCCCTTTCAATGTACAGGGTGAATTCTATCATATTCTGATCACTGCCTCCTAAGGGTTCTTTACCTTAAACTCCCTCATCAAATCTGGTTCATTACACAACATCCAATCCAGAATTGCCATTCTCCTAGTGGGCATAACCACAAGCTGCTCTAAAAAGCCATTTCGTTGGCATTCTACAAATTCCTCCTCTTGGGATCCAGCACCAACCTGATTTTCCCATCTATCTTCATACTGAAAATCCCATGACTATCACAACATCGCCCTTTTGACATGTCTTTTCTAACTCCCGTTGTAATTTATATCCCACACCCTGACTACTGTTCGGAGGCCTGTATATAACTCCCATCAGTGTTACCCTTGCAGTTCCTTAACTCTACCCACAAGGATTTTACATCTTCAGACCCTATGTCACCTCTTTCAAAGGATTTGATTTCATTTTTACCAACAGAACCACCCAACGCCCTCTACCTACCTGCCTGTCCTTTCAATACAGTGTGTGTCCTTGGATATAAAGCTCCCAACTATGATCTTCTCTCAGTCATGACACAGCGATGGCCACAATATCGTACTCCCAATCTCTAACTGTACAGAAGATCATCTACTTTATTCCATATACAGAAATAACACCTTCTGCCCTGTATTTATCACCTTTTCAATTTTGCCCCCATGTTGCATTTCAACTCATACCGTTGACTGCAATTTTGCCCCATCACCTGCCCTATCAATTTGAGGAGATCATTAAAAACACTCACAAATTTCTACAGATATACCATGGAGGGCATTCTAACTGACTGCATCACCGTCTTGTATAGGGGCGGTGGGGGAAATTACTGCACAGGATCGAAGTAAGAGAGATGTAAGCTGTGTCAGCGCCATCATGGGCACTAGTCTCAGTTGTACCCAGGACACCTCCAAGGAGCGATGCCTCAGAAGGGCAGCTTGCATCATTGAAGTCTGCCACCACTCACGCCATGCCCCGTTCTCATTGCTACCATCAGGGAGGAGGTACAGAAGCCCGAAGGCACACATGTAACAATTCAGGAACAGCTTCTTCCCCTCTGCCATCCAATTTCTAAATGGACATTAAACCCATGAACACTACCTCACTACTTTTTTGTTTCTATTTTTGTACTTACTGTTGTGACGAGAATACACATAAATTAAAATGTTTGCTGGCCTGGGCTAGCACCAGTGGCATCAGCAGTTGATCTGCCACCTGTCCTCAGGGGAGGGAGAGATAAGGAACAATGAAGCAGCATTTGGAGATGTTAATGAAGGAGCCATCAGTCTGGGTATTGTCAAGAGCGGCTCCCGCTTTGAACCCTGAACTGTTTGAAGTGATGGACAGGCAGGGGGACAAAAAGGGACAGGTTTGCTAAGGCAAAACACACACGACACCACGAGGTAACGAGACCCTGGAAGCGGTGCCCCACCGCAAGTCGGCGGGAGTCGTTTGGAAGACTGGTTGCGGAACCAAGCCATAGATGCACAGGGTGGAAAGGTATGATCAGCGGGAACCTGGTGTGTGTCCGCCCTTGCTTGGGTGCCAGGTTCGCTGCAGAGGATCGACCGCATCTGGAGGAGGGGTCACAGTCGGTGACCTCAGGTGACATCACAAAGGACTCGCCCGAAAGCTGCTTGTGAGCAATATCGCAGGTCTGTGTATGGAAGCCGTTTTGAATGATCATTCGTTCTTGTTCTCTCTCTCCTTCCCCCACATTGTCCATCACCACGGCAACGATTACTGCTAACTGAACTAAATTGAACTGAACTTTGCGTCACTTTGAAACTGGTCATTTACCCCTAGACAACGATAGAGCTTGATTGATGCTGTTATCTTAATTCTGTGCACATGTGTGTTTATCATTGCTGAACTGTTGCATTTATTATCCTTTCGATTACTGTGTTGCTTGTTTCTTTAATAAAACTTTCTTAGTTCTAGTAATCTAGACTCCAACTGAGTGATCCATTTCTGCTGGTTTGGCAACCCAGTTACGGGGTACGTAACACTGTAATTTAATTATTTATTTGATGTACACTTACTGTAATTCACAGTTTTGTTCTGTTATTATGTAATGCGCTATACTGCTGCCGCAAAGTTAACAAATTTCACACCATGCAGGCGATATTAAACCTGCTTTTGATTCTCTCCATCCTGTAGGGACTGGGATGTGATTACAGCAACAGGCATATGGCTGAGAGAAGGCCAAGGCTGGCTGCTCAATATTTCAGGATACAGGCACTGAGAGGCGTAACACAAGTACAGGTACGTGTTATCTTTGTCATAAGACAGGATGTAATAGCCATGTTTAGAGATGATATTCTTGGGAGATCATCCAGTGAGGCCAAATAGGTAGAACATCGAAAAGAGTCACTATAGTGGGGCTGTGCTATAAGCCCCACCCCCTTCTCCATAGCCCATAAGACCATAAGGCACAGGAGCAGAATTAGGCCATTCGGCCCATTGTTTGCTCTGCTATTCCATTGTGGCTGATTTATTATCCCTCTCAACTGCATCATCCTGCCTTCTCCCCATAGCCTTTGACTCCCTTACTAAGCAAGAACTTATCAACCTCCATTTTAAATATACAAAGTACAAAGTAAATATATTATCAAAGTAAATATATTATCATGTCAGCATATACATGCAATGTCAGCCAGACCTCGGAGCTGATTATTGACTTCAGGAGGAGAAAACCAGAGGTCTATGAGCCAGTCCTCAAAAGGGGATCAGAGGTGGAGAGGGTCGACAACTTTAAGTTTCTTGGTGTTATTATTTCAGAGGACCTGCCATGAGCCCAGCACATAAGTGTAACGGTGAAGAAAACACAGCAGCACATCTACTTCCTCAGGAGTTGCGAAAATTTGGCATGACATCTAAAACTTTGACCGACTTCTATAGGAGTGTGGTGGAAAGTATTTTGACTGGTTGCATCACAGCCTGGTATGGGAACACCAATGCCCTTGATCGGAAAATCCTAGAAGAAGTAGTGGATGCGGCCCAATCCACCACAGGCAAAGCACATGCCTCCATTGGGCAAGTCTACACGGAGCACTGTTGTAGGAGAGCAGCATCCATCATCAGGGACCCCCACCACCCAGACCATGCTCTCTTCTCACTGCTGCCGTCAGGAAGAAGGTACAGAAGCCTCGGGACTCATACCACCAGGTTCAGGAACAGTTATTACCCCTCAACCATCAGAGTCTTGAACCAGTCAGATGACTTCATGCGCCTGATCACTGAACTGTTCCCACAAGCAATGGACTTATTTTCAAGGGCTCTTCATCTTATGTTCTCAATATTTATTGCTTATTTATTTATTGTCATTATTTCTTTTTTTTTCCTTTTGTATTTGAGCAGTTTGTTGCCTTTTGCACATGGTTGTTTGGTTGGCACCACTCAGCCAGGTCCCTCCCACGCACTGATTCATCACCACCTTCGAGTGGGTGAACGACAGTGCTGTCATCTGCAAACTTAAATATGACCTTGGAACTGCGCTCAGCCACGCAGTCATAGGTGTAAGGCAAGTAGACCAGGGGGCTAAGCACACAGCCTTGTGGTCCACCTGGGCTGATGGAGATTGAGGAAGACGTGTTGTTGCCAATCCAAGTGAAGAAATTGAGGATCCAATTGCACAAGAGGGTGTTGAGGCCAAGTCTTGAAGCTTATTGGTTAGTTTTAAGGTGGAAGTATTGAATGCTGAGCTGTAGTCGATAAAGAGCATACTGATGTATGCATCTTTGTGTCACAATCCTGATCGGTTATTTCCTTGGTCCTTTTAAATTTACTTTGTGTCACAATCAGGACGTTGAATCCCTGTTTTCCTTAATTCATTGTTTCCCCATGTTTCTTGGGCTCTGTAATCAAAGGCACTTGAGTCTCAGCTAAACGAGCAGTATTTAGTGTCGGGCTTATAGCTACTTGGGGCTAGATCTTTCTGTCACAAGCGTGGAGCACCGGTGGACCCAAATGCAAGACACAAACACGTTTTGTAGTGTTAACAAGAATAGAGTTTATTAATCGTTACTAGGAAAGCAGGGAAGCAAGGATTGTTCAGAGGGAGATCAAGGAGTGAGCAAAGCAGAAGCGGAAATAAGCGTGGATAGACTCGGACTTGGACTTGGAACTCGGAACATGGAACTCAGGACCCGGACTTGGACATGGAACTTGGAACTCAGGACCTGGACTTGGAACTCGGAACATCAGAGCCTGGACTTGGAACTCAGAACATGGAACTCGGGACCCGGACTTGGAACTTGGGACATCAGAGACTTGGAACTCAGAACATCAGAGCCTGGACTTGGAACTCAGAATACTGAGCCGGGGCTCCTCCTTGGGTACAGGACATAGTGCCTCGGCTCAGTGTTCCGTGTCCTGTGTCTAAGGTCCAGGCTTCGATGTTCCAAGTCCAGGTTTTTGATGTTCCGAGTTCCAAGTCCGGGTCCTGACTTCCACGTTCCGAGTTCCAAGTCCAGGCTCTGAGGTTCCAAGTTCCAAGTCCAAGTCCAGGTCCCGAGTTCCAAGCCTGGGTCCCAAGTTCCATGTTTCAAGTTCCAAGTCCGGTTCCCGAGTTCCAAGTCCAAGTCCGAGTCTAGCCATGCTTATTCCCGCTTCTGCTTTGCTCACTCCTTGAACTCCCTCTGAACAATCCTTGCTTCCCAGCTTTCCTAGTAACGATTAATAAACTCTATTCTCGTTAACGCCACAAGACGTGTTTGTGTCTTGCACTCGGTTCCACCCATGCTCTGCGTTTGTGACACTTTGCTGTCCAGATGCTATTGGGTTGAGGAAGAACCAATGAAATGCCATCTGCTTTGGACCCAAAATGGCCTATATCCAATATACCCCATGACTTAGCCTCCATAGCTTTCTGTGGCAATGAATTCCTCAGATTCACTTCCATCTGGCAGAAGAAATTCCTCCTCATCTCTGTTCTGAAGGGGTATCCATCTATTCTGAGATTCTGCCCTCTGCTCCTACTGTAGGAAACATCTTTTCCACTTCCACTCTATCGAGGGCTTTCAATATCCAGTAGGTTTCAGTGAGATTTCCACCCCCCATTCTTCTGAACTCCAGTGAATCGAGGCCCAGAGCCATCAAGCACTCCTCACTCATCAACCCTTTCATTCCCAAGAATGAAATTTGCCTATCGCCACAATAGGTCACGGCAGATGCAATCTCAGTGGCTCTCTACACAGCTTTAGACCACCTAGACAACACAAACACCTACGTCAGGTTGCTGTTCATCGACTATAGCTCAGCATTTAATACCATCATTCCCACAATCCTGATTGAGAAGTTGCAGAACCTGGGCCTCTGTACCTCCCTCTGCAATTGGATCCTCAACTTCCTAACCGGAAGACCACAGTCTGTGCGGATTGGTGATAACATATCTTCCTCGCCAATGATCAACACTGGCGCACCTCAGAAATGTGTGCTTAGCCCACTGCTCTGCTCTCTGTATAAAAAATGACTGTGTGGCTAGGCATAGCTCAAATGCCATCTACAAATTTGCTAATGATAAAACTATTGTTGGTAGAATCTCAAGTGGTGACGAGAGGGTGTACAGGAGTGAGATATGCCAACTAGTGGAATGGTGCCACAGCAACAACCTGGCACTCAACGTCAGTAAGACGAAAGAGCTGATTGTGAACTTCAGGAAGGGTAAGATGAAGGATCACATACCAATCCTCATAGAGGGATCAGAAGTGGAGAGAGTGAGCAGCTTCAAGTTCCTGGTTGTCAAGATCTGTCCTGGGTGTTAGGATCTCTGACGATCTAACTTGGTCCCAACACATTGATGTAGTTATAAAGAAGGCAAGACAGCGGCTATAATTCATTAGGAGTTTGAAGAGATTTGGCATGTCAACAAATACACTCAAAAACTTCCATAGTTGTACAGTGGAGAGCATTCTGACAGGCTGTATCACCGTCTGGTATGGAGGGGCTACTGCACAGGATCGAAAGAAGCCACAGAAGGTTGTAAATCTAGTCGGCTCCATCTTGGGTACTGGCCTACAAAGTACCCAGGACATCTTTAGGAAGCGGTGTCTCAGAAAGGCAGCTTCTATTATTAAGGACCTCCAGCACCCAGGGCATGTCCTTTTCTCACTGTTACCATCAGGTAAGAGGTGCTGAAGCCTGAAGGCACACACTCAGCGATTCAGGAACAGCTTCTTCCTCTCTGCCACCTGATTTCTAAATGGACTTTGAAGCTTTTGTCACTACCTCACTTTTTTTTAAGATAGAGTATTTCTGTTTTTGCAGATTTTTAAAAGCTATTCAATATACATAATTGACATAATTGATTTACTTGCTTATTTATTATTATGTTTTATTTTATTTATTATTATTTTTCTCTCTGTCTGCTAGATTATGTATTGCATTGAACTGCTGCTGCGAAGTTAACAAATTTCACGTCACATGCCGGTGACAATAAACCTGATTCTGATTCTGAATCTGAGATCATTCTCGCAAACTCATCTCGACCCTCTCCCGGTGTGCTCGGACACACACTGTATAGAGCCTCAGACTTACCACCTTGCTTTTATATTCTAGTCCTCTTGAAGTGAATGCTAACTTTTTATTGGCCTTCTTTACCGCCAACTCAACCCGTGAGTTAACTTCAGGGAACCCTGCAGCAAGACTCACAAGTCCCTTTGAACCTTTGATTTCTGAATAGTCTGTTCCTTTATTCCTTCTACCAGATTGCATGGCCATACACTTCCCTACACTGTATTCCATCTGCCACTTCTTTGCCCATGCTCCTAATCTGCCTACGTCCTTCTGCAGACTCCCTGCTTCCTCAACACTGCCTGCCCCTCTTCCTATGTTTGTATCATCTGCAGACTAGGCCAAAAGGCCATCAAAATCATCAACCTGTAATGTCCCAACACCAACCCCTGCAGATCACCACTACTCACTGGCGGCCAAAAGTCCCAACACCAACCCCTGCAGATCACCACTACTCACTGACAGCCAAAAGTCCCAACACCAACCCCTGCAGATCACCACTACTCACTGACAGCCAAAAGTCCCAACACCAACCCCTGCAGATCACCACTACTCACTGACAGCCAAAAGTCCCAACACCAACCCCTGCAGATCACCACTACTCACTGACAGCCAAAAGTCCCAACACCAAACCCCTGTGGATCACCACCACTCACTGGCAGCCAAAAGTCCCAACACCAACCCCTGTGGATCACCACCACTCACTGGCGGCCAAAAGTCCCAACACCAACCCCTGCAGATCACCACCACTCACTGGCGGCCAAAAGTCCCAACACCAACCCCTGCAGATCACCACTACTCACTGACAGCCAAAAGTCCCAACACCAACCCCTGCAGATCACCACTACTCACTGACAGCCAAAAGTCCCAACACCAACCCCTGTGGATCACCACTACTCACTGACAGCCAAAAGTCCCAACACCAACCCCTGCAGATCACCACTACTCACTGACAGCCAAAAGTCCCAACACCAACCCCTGCAGATCACCACTACTCACTGGTGGCCAAAAGTCCCAACACCAAACCCTGTGGATCACCACCACTCACTGGCAGCCAAAAGTCCCAACACCAACCCCTGCAGATCACCACTACTCACTGACAGCCAAAAGTCCCAACACCAACCCCTGCAGATCACCACCACTCACTGGCGGCCAAAAGTCCCAACACCAACCCCTGTGGATCACCACTACTCACTGACAGCCAAAAGTCCCAACACCAACCCCTGCAGATCACCACTACTCACTGACAGCCAAAAGTCCCAACACCAACCCCTGCAGATCACCACTACTCACTGGTGGCCAAAAGTCCCAACACCAAACCCTGTGGATCACCACCACTCACTGGCAGCCAAAAGTCCCAACACCAACCCCTGCAGATCACCACTACTCACTGGTGGCCAACCCATTCTTTGCCTCCTGCTATTCAGCCAATCTTCTATTCATGTAGGTACCTTTCCTGCAGCGAGAAGGCGCCAGTAACCAAAGCGACATTTTACAGACAGCTCGCAAAGCTACTAGATAATCGAGTAAATATACTCCTTGCAGAGTCTGCATCCTTTTAATGATGTACTTTTGAACGGACTAATGATATTACACTTTTACGATCTCCCGAGGGAACTGGCGAACTAGACTCTCGAGAGAGAGCAGGAATGGCTAGGGCGGCCATCACTGGGGGCAGGCGCTGTGTCAAGGCCTGATAGAGGAAGACAACCCTGTGATCGGCTCCATTACTCTGCGCTGATTAAAGTATCAAGCAAGATAAAAATTGTCGAGGATGTACAGGTGTTCAGCACCGCCCGCCTGCATTTGACTGGTGCCCCTCTCTTCTCGTTCCTACCATCGAGCGGGAGGTGCAGGAGTCCTGGGTCCTATGCTGTCCGGTTCCGGAGTAGCCGTTGCCCTTCAGCCATCGGGCTCCTGGGTCGGCTTCGCCCTCTTCAGTGCTGAACGGGCTCTGCAGCCCCGGGCTCACTTTCAGGAGCCCTGCGCTTCACGCTCCTTGTGTTTTTTGTTTACTCTTTTTCACTATTTGTGCGATTTGTCCTCTTTTGCACATTGGGTATGGAGCTGTCTTGTTGTGTGTTCTTTTATTGAATTTTATAACATTTCTTTGTCTTGTGGGGTCCTGCAAGAAGATTAATCTCAAGGATATATATAGTATATACAAACGTTTGTATATTTTGATAACAAATTTGAACTTTGCAATACAATGGGCTCTTATATTCTTTATAGCCTCATGTGAAGCACCTTGTCAAAGGCCTTCTGAAAATCCGAGCAAAACATCCACTGCCTCTACTTTGTCTATCTTCCTGTTATTTCTTCAACAATTCCAACAGATTTGCGTAACTGAGGAATCCATTAAGGAAAACAAACAAGGAAACTATGCTGACTTCAGCCTATTTTATTATTAAATACACAGTTTTCCTCTCAGCACCAATCTCTGTATCCCTTCATGCCCAGACCAATCTTTCAACCTCTGCCTTAAAGACTTGGCCTCCACAGCTGCCTGCGGCAACAAATTCCACAGATTCACCACTCTCTGGCTAAAGAAATTCTTCCTTATCTCCGTTCTAAAAGGATGCCGTGTATTTTGAGGCTGTGTCCTCAGGTCTTAGACATTCCCACCACAGGGAACATCTTCTCCACATCCACTCTACCGAGGCCTTTCGCCATTCGATAGGTTTCAATTAGGTCACCCTTATTCTTCTGAATTCCAGTGAATACAGGCCCAGAGACATCAAACACTCTTCATACGGCAAGCCATTCAATCCTGGAATCATTTTCATGAACCTCCTTTGAACCCTCTCCAGTTTCAGCTCATCCTTTCTAAGATAAGGGGCCCGAAACTGCTCACAATACTCCAAGTGAGGCCTCACCAGTGCTTTATAAAGTCTCAACATTACATCCTTGCTTTTATATTCTAGTCCTCTTGAAATGAATGCTAAAATTACATTTACCTTCCTCACTACAGACTCAACCTGCAAATTAACCTTTAAGGAATCCTGCACAAGGACTCTCAAATCCCTTTGGGCCTCAGATTTTCGTATTTTCCCTCCATTTTAAAATCAGTCAACCCTTTCATTTCTTCTACCAAAGTGCATGACCGTAAATTTCCTAACTCTGTATTTCATCTGCCATTTCTTTGCCCATTCTCTTAATCTGTCTAAGACCTTCTGTAGCCTCTCTACTTCCTCAAAACTACCTGCTCCTCCACCTTTTTTCGTATCGTCTGTAAACTTTGCAACAAAGCCGTCAATTCCATCATCCAAATCGTTGACATATAATGTAAAAAGATTTGGTCCCAACACAGACCCCTAGTCACTGGCAGCCAGCCTGAAAAGACTGCCTTTATTCCCAGTCTTTGCCTCCTGCCAATCAGCCACTGCTTTATCCCTGCTAGAATCTTTCCTGTAATACCATGGACTTGTAGCTAGGTAAGCAGCCTCATGTGTGGTACCTTGTCAAAGGCCTTCTGAAAATTCAAGTACAAAACATCAACCAATTCTCCTTTGTCTATATCCTACTTGAAATTTCTTCAAAGAATTCCAACAGAATTGTCAGGCAAGATTTTTCCTTGAGGAAACCATGCTGACTACGGTCTATTTTGTCATGTGCTTCCAGGTACCCCAAAACCACATCCTTAACGGTGGACTCCAACATCTTCCCAATCACTGAGGTCAGACTAACTGGCTGATAATTTCCTTCTTGAAGAGTTGAGAGACATTTGCAATTTTCCAGTCTTCCGGGACCATTCCAGAATCCGGTGATTCTTGAAAGATCATTACTAAAGCCTCCACAATCTCTTCAGCTGCCTCTTTTAGAACCCTGGGGTGTAATCCATCTGGTTCAGGTGACTTATCTATTTTTAGTTTCCCAAGAAACTTCTCTCGAGTAATGGTAACTTCACACACTTAACGTCCTCTGGCACCTGGAACTTCCGCCAAACTGCTGGAGTCTTCCACAGTGAAGACTGATGATAAATACTTATTCAATTTGTCTGCCATTTCCTTGTCCCCCGTTACTGTCTCTCCAGCATCGCTTTCCAGCGGTCTGATATCCACTCGTGCCTATTTTACACTTTATGTATCTGATACTGTACGCACATATATATATCTATATCTAAATGTATATATATATAGGCACGTGGCCAAGTGGTTAAGGCATTGGACTAGCGACCTGAAGGTCGTGAGTTCGAGCCCCAGCCGAGGCAACATGTTGTGTCCTTGAGCAAGGCACTTAATCACACATTGCTCTGTGATGACACTGGTGCCAAGCTGTATGGGTCCTAATGCCCTTCCCTTGGACAGCATTGGTGTCATGGAGAGTGGAGACTTGCAGCATGGGTAACTGCTGGTCTTCCATACAACCTTGGGAATTGAATTGGTATCTGAGATTGATAGGTATCTGAGCAGCCAGGGCATCAAAGGTTATGGTGAGAAGGCGGGAGAGTGGGACTAAATGGGAAAACGGATCAGCTCATGATAAAATGCAGAGCAGACTCAATGGGCCGAATGGCCGACTTCTGCTCCTTTGTCTTATGGTCTTATCAATCCCAGTCACTAGTGCTATGAAGTGTTATGCTAGCTGCTAAGCCTCCATGCTACCCCATACAGATCAATTCGTTACAGTGCGCTGAGGAAGAACAAGGTAAACTAATAACAATGCAGAATAAAGTATAACTGCAGAACTACAGAGAAAGTACAGTGCAGGAAAACAATGAAGTACAGGATTAGAGTGAGTCTGAAGATACACCCTCTAAGTTTCAGAAACAACTTCTTCCCCTCCACCATCAGATTTATGAATGGACAATGAACACTGCCTCACTTTTTGCTGCCTTTTTTATATTTTTCATATTTCATATTGTAATTTATGGTAAACCTTCATGCCTTGCACTGTGCGGCTGCCACAAAACAACACATTTCCTGGCATATAAACCTGATTCTGATTCTTATTCAACACTCGAGTGCCAAAGGTATTTACACGCCCTCTGTTTTTATTCTTCATACTTCACTGACAAACAGAAGTTTAAAGATAACACATAATCCGAATATTGAGATGAGAGGTTGAACAATTGGCTGAAGCTGTGTGACACCCACTGAGTCATCCAGAGGCAGTGTGCTGTCCAACACAATGAGGGCATTTGGATATTCAAATACGGTAAATTTTATTTCTCAACAATAAGTTATTAAAACTAGCTATATCCATCAGCAACTAGCCTTCGCTTTCATTACTGATAATCACTGATGTAGGCTATGAACTTTAATCCTTTTTATGTTGGGTGGTAAAATTCCAATTTGTAGAGTCTGGGAGTGTCTGTTGATTACTCAGACTGCTTTATTTCCTTGGCTCCAAGGGGTGGGAAATGTTTGTTCAGTAAATACAGGCGTGTAGAGTAGATTTATTTCCATCATGTAAGTGTAACTGTGGTTTTGTATCAGATCTGGCATCAGCCATTTAGTATCAATAGAAGTGTTGCCTCACTGTCTTCCTATCAGAGATTTCACACTGACGGCACTACCTGTGGGTAAAAGGCTGCTGATCAGGATTGGATCTGCTGTGCCAAGACTGGGTGCTGGGAAAATGCGGGGAACCAGAGTATAATCACACATACAACACTACCTGCTACAGTTGAAGGCAATCGTAAAAGATTCTGGATATCTAGAGTAGCACTCACAAAATTCTGGAGGAACTCAGTAAGTCATGGAGGGCAATAAAGAGTCAAATTTTTGAGTCAAAACCCTCTATCAGCTACATTTGAAGGGACTATTTCTTATCAGTATTGGTTTATTATTGTCAAATGCACCAAAAACTTGCCTTGCATCCTGTTAGTACGGCTCAAATCGGTTCACAGTGCGTTGGGATTCAACAAGGTAAAACAATAACAATGCAGATTGAAGTTAAGCGATAACAGAGAAAGTGCTGTGCGGGTAAGCAATAAAGTGCAAGATCATAACGAGGCAGATTGTGAGGTCAAGAGTCTGTTTTATCATATCGTACAGGAGGTACATTCAAGAATCTGATAACAATGGGGTACAAACTGTCCTTTCAGAATGGTGTGTGCTTTCAGACTTTTATATCTCCTGCCTGATGGAGGGGTGAGGGGGAGAGAGAACGCCCATGATGGGTGGGATCTTTGATGATGCTGCTGCCTTACCAAGGCAGAGAGAGAAGCTTCACGTTCAGTTGTACAAGGCCTTGGTGAGACCACACCTGGAGTATTGTGTACAGTTTTGGTCCCCTAATCTGAGGAAAGACATCCTTGCCATAGAGGGAGTACAAAGAAGGTTCACCAGATTAATTCCTGGGATGGCAGGACTTTCATATGAAGAAAGACTGGATGAACTGGGCTTGTACTCGTTGGAATTTAGAAGATTGAGGGGGGATCTGATTGAAACATATAAGATCCTAAAGGGATTGGACAGGCTAGATGCAGGAAGATTGTTCCCGATGTTGGGGAAGTCCAGAACAAGGGGTCACAGTTTGAGGATAAAGGGGAAGCCTTTTAGGACCGAGATTAGGAAAAACTTCTTCACACAGAGAGTGGTGAATCTGTGGAATTCTCTGCCACAGGAAACAGTTGAGGCCAGTTCATTGGCTATATTTAAGAGGGAGTTATATATGGCCCTTGTGGCTAAAGGGATCAGGGGGTATGGAGGGAAGGCTGGTACAGGGTTCTGAGTTGAATGATCAGCCATGATCATAATAAATGGCAGTGCAGGCTCGAAGGGCCAAATGGCCTACTCCTGCACCTATTTTCTATGTTTCTATTTCACAAGTATTCCAGAAGATGGATGTGGAAAAAAATAGTTGGCAAATAATGAATAAAGATTAAACAAATATGCAGCCCGCAGCAACAGCAGCCACATCTGCTTATATAACACTTGAAACTGTCAACGTTCCAGAGCTCTTTGACGTGAAAGTTTAACACTGAACCATTAGAGGTTGTTGTAGCAGTGACCAAGTATTTAAGAAAGAGGTTGGTTTTCGGCAGCTTCTAAAAGAAAGCTGAAGAGGCACAGAAATTTCTGGAATGAATTTCCGGAGGTCAGGGCTTTGGCTGCTAGTGGAAAAGTGACTGAAGTCAGGCATGTCTCCAGGGGCCAGATGTCAGAAGTGAGGGCACTTCAGAGGGTTGTATGGCTGGAGCAAAGGCGGGCCAAGGCTTAGGAGGAAATTAAAAATGACAAGCATGTTAAAACTGGCTTATTACTTAACCATGAGCACAGCAGGATGGATGAACCAAGCAGTAATACACACACAATGCTGGAGGAACTCAGCAGGTCAGGCAGGATCCATGGAGAGGGATAAACAGTCGACGTTTCAGGCCAAGACCCTTCATCAGGACTCTGGGTTTACTCTGTTACTCTGAAGTTCCAGCGCTGGCAGAATCTCTTATGTTGCTGAACCAAGCAGACCAGGTTAGGACAACGGCTGAAGAATTTTACAGGACCTCTGATTGACAGTGGGAACGGTGATGGACATAGGCCACAAGTTCATTAGAATTAACATTTAAAGTGGAACAAGGTGTTGCTGAGAGTCCCAGCAGGGCGTGAACAGGAAGGAAACAGGCAATATGATAAAGGTAGAGGTAGAGAGGGAGAGAGAGAGGGAGGGAGGGAGGGAGGGAGGGAGGGAGGGAGGGAGGGAGGGAGGGAGAGAGAGAGAGAGAGAGAGAGAGAGAGAGAGAGAGAGAGAGAGAGAGAGAGAGAGAGAGAGAGAGAGAGAGAGAGATAGATAGAGAGATAGATAGATAGATAGATAGATAGATATATATATATATATATATATATATATATATATATATATACGGTCCCAGTCCGTGTTCTGGTTCACGGTCCGGTCCATGGTTCCTTGTTCCGGGGTTTCTGGTTTTCCCCAGTTTCTGTTGTAGGCACATGATTCTCGTTTTGGGGCTGAGACATAAATACCTCTGCAAACCAGGGATTCCCGGCTGGCCTGTCCTGTTCCCCTCCCTGTCTTTTCCCCCCCTCGCCTGACTCTCTGCCAGGATACCTCGCCTGCACCACTGTCGAGTTCAATCGCCAATGCAGAGATGGAACTGTCTGTCGTTCTTCTGTGTTTGTCTCTTCTTGTCCTCGCCTCCGTGGGGTAAGTCAGGCCGTTCTGCCGTTGCCCTGCGGGGGGGACCTGTCTTGTCTTTTCTTTGCCTCTGTTGGGTAAGTCTGGCCGTTCTGCCATTACCTGATGGATGATCCAGTCCCACCTTGGTGTGGAGATGAAGCTGAGTCCCGGCTTGGCTAAGTATAAGTCCCGGCTCTATATCTGTGTACTGTCAGTGTCGTGTTGAAGATGAGTCCCGGCATTTTGAAGGATAAGTCCTGGCTCCACGTTGATGTACAGTTCTCAGTCTGTCGCTGAGCTCCAGCCTCCAAGATATCAGCCTCCGTATTCCAAGACCCAAGACTCCAGCCTCTAGACTCAAGATCCGAAGCCTGCCTCCAAGCCTCCGGCCTCAAGACCCCAAGCCTGCCTCCGAGCCTCCGGCCTCAAGACCCCAAGCCTGCCTCCGAGCCTCCGGCCTCAAGACCCCAAGCCTGCCTCCGAGCCTCCGGCCTCAAGACCCCAAGCCTGCCTCCGAGCCTCCGGCCTCAAGACCCCAAGCCTGCCTCCGAGCCTCCGGCCTCAAGACCCCAAGCCTGCCTCCGAGCCTCCGGCCTCAAGACCCCAAGCCTGCCTCCGAGCCTCCGGCCTCAGGACCCCAAGCCTGCCTCCGAGCCTCAGGCCTCAGGACCCCAAGCCTGCCTCCGAGCCTCAGGCCTCGAGACCCCAGGCCTGTCTCCAAGCCTCCAACCTCGAGACCCCAAGCCTGTCTCCAGTCTCAAGCCTCAAGACACCAGCCTCCAGTCCTGCAGTCACGTCATGTCCATGCCTTGTTCTGGAACCCGAGCCAGAGGCAAGTCCCAGGTTCTGGATCCTTGTCCAGTTTCTGGCTCGGGGTCCAAGACCAAGTCTGCATTCTTGTCCCTGCTCCTTGTCTGTATCCTGTCACATCCCTACTCTAGTCAAGTCCTCTTCCTAGTACTTCGGTGTCTGTGTCTTGCATTTTGGTCCACCATCAACGCCCCCCATTGAGACAGAGAGAGAGAGAATGAATGAGAATCACATGCAGACATTTCCCTTCAGCAGAGAGTAAAAGGGGCTGGTAGACAGTGCTGAACACCCATTCACTTTCTACTCTTGCTTCAATGATGTTATTGGCAAGATCAGTGCGAAATGCAGCTGATCGTGGGCGTGCCTCTCCAGGACGCACATTTCCCTGGAAACCTTACGGAGCATCTTTGGAGAGAGCATAGCACCAGATCACTCAATTGGCCTGAAAACACGCCACCAAAATGACGTGTCACAGGCTCCAGCAGCAGCAGATCCACATTTGAAAGAAAAAGACGTGGGTTTGTGATTCATCTGGAGGGTGTCACCCTTGGTCACGTTGTTTGCTGTCGCCATCTTCCCACATAGAAGTGTAGTTCCATATTTTTTATTCCCATACCAAATATACAGAAATATTCCCATATAAGGCAACTTAAAAAACCAAGGAGAAGAAAAGGTGAAATATGAAGATAAGCTCGACAGTAATAATAAAGAGGGTACAGAAAGATTTTTCAGATGCATAAAGAGTAGAAGAGAGATATGACTGGAAAATAACACGGAGGAGGTAGTAATGGGGGACAAAGAAACGGCAGACAAAATCAATAAGTGTTTTGCATCAGTATAGAACACAAGCAAGAAGTCAAGAGGGCTAAAAGAGGGCATGAGGTTGTCAAGGTGAAGGGGAATCCTAAGGGATTCTACAGATATGTTAAGAGCAAAAGGATTGCAAGGGACAAAACTGGTCCTCTGGAAGATCAGAATGGTAATCCATGTGTGGAGCCAAAACAGATGGGAGAGAGCTTCAATAAATGCTTTGCATCTGTATTTACTCAGGAGATGGACACAAGACCCTGTAGAAGTGAGGCAAAGTGGCATCAACTTCTTGGACCCTGTACAGATTACAGAGGAGGTGTTTGCTGTCCTGAGGCAAATCAGGGTGGTTAAATCCCCAGGGCCTGACAAGGTGTTCCCTCACACCCTACAGGAGGGATGCAGAAATTGCCAGGCCCTAGCAGAGAATTTTAAATTACCCTTAATGACCAGTAAAGTACCACAGAATTAGAGGATACCCAATGTTGTTTTACTGAAGGGCTCTAAATAAACTGGGAAATCACAGGCTGGTGAGCCTGACATCAGTGGTGGGAAAGTTATTGGAAGGTATTCTAAGGGCCCAGATATCTGAATAGTTGGAGAGACAGGGACTGATTAAGGTAGTCAGCACAACTTTGTGCATGGTAGCTCATGTCTAACCAATCTTATATAGTTTTTGAGAAAGTTAAAGAAGGCAAGTCAGTGGATGTTGTCTACATGGAGTTTAGCAAGGCATTTGACAAGGTCCCACACGGGAGGCTGGTCAAGAAGGTTCAGTCACTCAACATTCAGGATGAGGTAGCAAATTGGATTAGACATTGGCTTTATGGGAGAAGCCAGAGAGTGGTAGTAGATGATTGTCTCTCTGACTGGAGGCCTGCGATAAATCCTCCTCTTCTTATAAAGAAACTTTCCTCTCTCCACCTTCAACGCTGCCCTCACCCATATCTCTTCCATTTTGTGCATGTCTGCCCTCATCCCATCCTCTTGCAGCCAAACCAGGGATAGAGTTACTCTTGTCCTCACCTACCATCCCACCAGCCTCTGCATCCAGCACATAATTCTCTGTAACTTCCGCCATCTCCATCGGAGTCCCACCACCAAGCACATCTTTCCCTTCCCTCACCTCCACTTTCCACTTTCCGTAGGGATCGTTCCCTACGCGACTCTTTTGTCCACTCATCCCTCCCCACTGATCTCCTTGCAAGCAGAACAAGTGCCACACCTGCCCATTCACCTCCTCCCTCACTACGATTCAGGGCCCCAAACAGTCCTTCCAGGTGAGGCAACACTTTACCTGTGACTCCATTGGGGGTCATCTACTGTATTCCGTTCTCCCAGTGTGGCCTCCTGAGAGACCCGAATTAGACTGGGAGACCCACCTTGCCGAGCACCTACGGTCCATCCACCAGCCAAATTGGAATCTCCCTATCTCAATTCCACTTCCCATTCCCATTCTGACTTGTCAATCCCTGGCCTTCTCTACTGCTGTGATGAGGCCACACTCCAGTTCGAGGAGCAACACATTATATTCCATCTGGATAGCCTCCAACCTGACGGCATGAACATCAACTACTTGATCTTCTGGTAATGGCCCCTCTCCTCTCCTCTTCTTCCCCATTTCTCATTCCTGTTTTCCTCTTTCAGCTCATCTCCTTACCTGTCCATCACCTCCCTCTGGTGCTCCTCCCCCTTTCACCCTCTCCTTTCATTCACTAGCTATCCTTCACTGCCTCCGTCTCACTCCTCCCCTCAACGTCCCTCCATGGTTCTCTCACTCTCTCTTCCCCAACCCCTTGCAGCCTCTCTCCATTTCTCTCTATCGCATTCACCCTGAGAAGAGGCACAGGGGAGCATCGCGTTAGACCATCGAACGTTATAGCAGTACAGGCCATTCAGCCCATGATGTTGTGTTGTCCTTTTAATTTACTCCAAAATCAACCTAACTTTTCCCTCCTTTTTTTCTATCTTCCAAGTGCTTATCTAAGGGTTTCTTTAATGTCCCTAATGTATTTACCTCTATCACCACCCCTGGCAGGGCGTTCCATGTACTTCCCACTCTCTGTGTAAAAGCTTTACCATTGCTATTCCCCCTATACATACCTCTAATCATCTTAAAATTATGCCCCCTGGTATTAGCTGTTTCCACCCTGGGAAAAAGTCTCTGGCTACCTGTTCAATCTATGCTTCATATCATCTCGTAGACCTTTCATTCTCCCTTGATCCAGAGAGAAAAGGCCTAGCACGCTCAACCTACCCTCATGAGATAATATGGTGGTTGAGGGAAAAGCTGAGAGGTGGAGGATACCAGGATATAGGAGAGAAAGCAGAGAAAGATGCAAGTTCAGGGCCAGACGTGCAGGGAGATTGTTGTGACGAGTTAATGGAACGGGGAGAGGCTAACCAGTGCCCGGTCCCTAAGCTCCTGATAGTTGTTCATGGAAATGACATTTTCAAAGAGTTGCTCAGAGTTTCAGGGTAGCCTCATGGTTTAGTTAGAGGTAAAATTCTACAAAATCCCCACTCATGTCAGAATCTGCAGGGTAAAATTGGAGACACGGGATTCTGCAGATGCTGGAAATCCAGAGCAACACACACAGAATGCTGGAGGAACTCAGCAGGTCAGGCAGCATCTATGGAGAGGAATAAACTGTTGACCAAGACTCTACGTCAGGACTGGAAAAGAATGGGGCAGAAGCCAGAAGAGAGGGAGGAGCAGTGATAGGTGAGACCTGGAGCGGGGAGGATAACTGAGACACTAGGAGGGGACAATTGAAGAGGTAAAGGGCTGAAGAAGAAGGAATCTGGTAGAAGAGGACAGTGAACAATAGAGGGAAGCAGGTGGGGAATCTTTTCTGCGATCATACTCGTCGCTGCTACGGTAAAGCAAGCAACATAATCAAAGTCCCCACGTTCCCCAGACATTCTCTCTTCCCCTCTCCCACTGGGCAGAAAATTCAAAAGCTGAAAGCCCGTACCACCAGGCCCAAGGACAGCTTCTATTGCACTGTTATCAGACTCTTGACCCCACAATCTACCTTGTTTTGATCTTGCACTTCATTGTCGGCAGCACTGCACTTTTTATAGCTGTTATTGTTTTACCTCGTCCTACCTCGATGCACTGTGTAATGATGTGAACCGTGTGAACAGTAAGCAAGACTAGCTGTCCACTATGTCTTTGTGTCTGCTCTGCCACTCCATCATGGCTGATTTATTATGTCTCAACCCCTTTCTGCCTCCTTCTCCCCGGAACTTTTGATGCCCTGACTAATCAGCAAACCATCAACTGGACTTTGCTTCCACAGCCATCTGTGGCAATGAAATCCACAGATTCACCACCCTCAGGGCTAAAAAACTTCCTCCTCATCTCGGTTCTAAATGAACTTCCCTCTGTTCTGAGGCTGTGCCCTGGGGTTCTAGTTTCCCACGTTATAGGAAACTTCCTCTCCACATCCATTCTACAAACGTATCTAGTCCTTTCAATATCCAAGAAGTTTCAATGAGATCCCCCTCCTCATTTATCTAGACTCCAGTGGGTACAGGCACAGAGTCATGAAGCACTCCTCATACATTAACCCTTTCATTCTCAAAATCATTTTCATGAACTTCCTTTCCCATCCGCCCTCTTCCCCATCCACGCCCCTCCCCACCAGTGCCAGCACATCCCTTGAGCCACCACTGACTCAACCTGCAAGCGTATCTTTAAGGATAAGGGATGAGATCAGATTCAGGTTCGGATTCAAACCCAGATCTATTTATTTATCACATGTACATAGATACAGACAGTGAAATGTCTCGTTTCCATTAATAACCAACACACCCAAGGATGTACTGGGGGCAGCCTGCAAATGTTGCCACACATATTGGCACAACATAGCATGTCCACATTGCTTGGCAGAACAACACAGAACACAACAAAACAGAATACAACAACAGCCAAATACGCCCCTTTCCTCCCTCCCACCCTCACACACATAAAGACAGACCTCCCATCTCCGGTCTCTGTGATTTGGCCAGTGGGCTTCAACACGTGGATGACCAATCAGGCTTCGCTCTTCTAGTTGAAGTTGAAGTTCAACTTTATTGTCATGAGACTGTACATATATACAACCAAACGAAAAACATTCCTCCGAACTGCGGTGCACCCACAAAATATATGTCACACACAGAACATATCATAATTAAATTAATAAAATATAATTCAAAATGCATGTACTACGCAGCACAGGTAGACAGTAAACAGCTCGCTGTCCTAGTGACAAGGCCTCGATGTTGACAGGGTATTCATTACTCTCACAGCCTGAGGGAGGAATCCAGTCTGACAGTCCTAGTCCTGATGCCTCTGTACCTCCTTCCTGACGGTGGTGGGTCAAAGAGATTGTGGGATGTGTGGTAGGAATCCGCATCAATGCTTCCAGCACCTTGATCTCCTGATTTATAATTTTTTGGGAGGATCTGGCTGTCACATGCAAAGCCACCAATTATTACTCATCCGTACTCACCTTCAAGAAGTTGGTGGTGAACTGCTCTCTCGAACCTCCAAGCTCCACCTGGTAAAGGTGTTTCCTCGGGGAGCTCTTCCTGGTAAAGGTGTTTCCTGGGGCAGCTACTCCTGCTAAAGGTGTTTCTTCGGGCAGATCCTCCTTGTAAAGGTGTTTCCTCGGGCAGCTCCTCCTGATAAAGGTGTTTCCTCGGGCAGCTCCTCCTGATAAAGGTGTTTCCTCGGGCAGCTCCTCCTGATAAAGGTGTTTCCCTCCTCGGGCAGCTCCTCCTGGTAAAGGTGTTTCCCTCCTCGGGCAGCTCCTCCTGGTAAAGGTGTTTCCTGGGGCAGCTTCTCCTGGTAAAGGTGTTTCCCTCCTCGGGCAGCTTCTCCTGGTAAAGGTGTTTCCCTCCTCGGGCAGCTCCTCCTGGTAAAGGTGATTCCTCGGGCAGCTCCTCCTGGTAAAGGTCTTTCCTTGGGCAGCTCCTCCTAGTAGAGGTGTTTCCCTCCTCGGCCAGCTCCTCCTGGCAAAGGTGTTTCCCTCCTCGGCCAGCTCCTCCTGGAAAAGGTGTTTCCCTCCTCGGGCAACTCCTCCTGGTAAAGGTGTCTCCTGGGACAGCTCCACCTGGTAAAGGTGTTTCCTCGGGCAGCTCCACCTGGTAAAGGTGTTAACCTCCTCGGGCGGCTCCCCCTGGTACAGGTGTTTCCGTCCTCGGGCAGCTCATCCTGGTAAAGGTGTTTCCCTCCTCGGGCAGATCCTCCTGGTAAAGATGTTTCCTCGGGCAGCCTCTCCTGGTAAAGGTGTTTCCCTCCTCGGGCAGCTTCTCCTGGTAAAGGTGTTTCCCTCCTCGGGCAGCTCCTCCTGGTAAAGGTGTTTCCTCGGGCAGCTCCTCCTGGTAAAGGAGTTTCCTCGGGCAGCTCCTCCTGGTAAAGGTGATTCCTCGGGCAGCTCCTCCTGGTAAAGGTCTTTCCTCGGGCAGCTCCTCCTAGTAGAGGTGTTTCCCTCCTCGGCCAGCTCCTCCTGGCAAAGGTGTTTCCCTCCTCGGCCAGCTCCTCCTGGAAAAGGTGTTTCCCTCCTCGGGCAACTCCTCCTGGTAAAGGTGTCTCCTGGGACAGCTCCACCTGGTAAAGGTGTTTCCTCGGGCAGCTCCACCTGGTAAAGGTGTTCCCTCCTCGGGCAGCTCCCCCTGGTAAAGATGTTTCCTCGGGCAGCCTCTCCTGGTAAAGGTGTTTCCCTCCTCGGGCAGATCCTCCTGGTAAAGATGTTTCCTCGGGCAGCCTCTCCTGGTAAATGTGTTCCCGCCTCGGGCAGCT